>NC_052070.1:75739072-76040727 GCF_015852505.1 Tachyglossus aculeatus
CCCTGTTCCCCCCTCTCCCTGTTCCCCCCTCTCCCTGTTCCCCCCCTCTCCCTGTTCCCCCCTCTCCCTGTTCCCCCCCCTCTCCCTGTTCCCCCCTCTCCCTGTTCCCCCCTCTCCCTGTTCCCCCCTCTCCCTGTTCCCCCCTCTCCCTGTTCCCCCCTCTCCCTGTTCCCCCCTCTCCTGTTCCCCCCCTCTCCCTGTTCCCCCCTCTCCCTGTTCCCCCCTCTCCCTGTTCCCCCCCTCTCCCTGTTCCCCCCTCTCCCTGTTCCCCCCTCTCCCTGTTCCCCCCTCTCCCTGTTCCCCCCTCTCCCTGTTCCCCCCCTCTCCCTGTTCCCCCCCCTCTCCCTTTCCCCCTCTCCCCTGTTCCCCCCTCTCCCTGTTCCCCCCTCTCCCTGTTCCCCCCCTCTCCCTGTTCCCCCCCTCTCCCTGTTCCCCCCTCTCCCTGTTCCCCCCTCTCCCTGTTCCCCCCTCTCCCTGTTCCCCCCTCTCCCTGTTCCCCCCTCTCCCTGTTCCCCCCTCTCCCTGTTCCCCCCTCTCCCTGTTCCCCCCCTCTCCCTGTTCCCCCCCTCTCCCTGTTCCCCCCTCTCCCTTTTCCCCCTCTCCCTTTTCTCCCCCTCCCTTTCCCCCTCTCCCTTTTCCCCCCTCTCCCTTTTCCCCCCTCTCCCTTTTCCCCCCTCTCCCTTTTCCCCCCTCTCCCTGTTCCCCCTCTCCCTGTTCCCCCTCTCCCTGTTCCCCCCCCTCCCTGTTCCCCCCCCTCCCTGTTCCCCCCCCTCCCTGTTCCCCCCCTCCCTGTTCCCCCCCCTCCCTGTTCCCCCCTCTCCCTGTTCCCCCCCTCTCCCTGTTCCCCCCTCTCCCTGTTCCCCCCCTCTCCCTGTTCCCCCTCTCCCTGTTCCCCCTCTCCCTGTTCCCCCTCTCCCTTTCCCCCCTCTCCCTTTCCCCCCCTCTCCCTTTTCCCCCCTCTCCCTTCCCCCCTCTACCTTTTTCCCTCCCTCTCCCTTTCCCCCTTTCCCCCCTCCTTTTCCCCCCTGCCTTTTCCTCCCCTCCCCCTTCCCCCTTTCCCCCTCTCCCTTTCCCCCCCCTCCCTTTCCCCTCCCTCTCCCTTTTCCCCTCCCTCTCCCTTTTCCCCTCCCTCTCCCTTTTCCCCTCCCTCTCCCTTTTCCCCTCCCTCTCCCTTTTCCCCTCCCTCTCCCTTTTCCCCTCCCTCTCCCTTTTCCCCTCCCTCTCCCTTTTCCCCTCCCTCTCCCTTTTCCCCTCCCTCTCCCTTTTCCCCCCTCTCCCTTTTCCCCTCCCTCTCCCTTTTCCCCCCTCCCTCTCCCTTTTCCCCTCCCTCTCCCTGTTCCCCCCTCCCTCTCCCTTTTCCCCCCTCCCTCTCCCTTTTCCCCCCTCCCTCTCCCTTTTCCCCTCCCTCTCCCTTTTCCCCCCTCCCTCTCCCCTTTCCCCCCTCCCTCTCCCCTTTCCCCCCTCCCTCTCCCCTTTCCCCCCTCCCTCTCCCCTTTCCCCCCTCCCTCTCCCCTTTCCCCCCTCCCTCTCCCCTTTCCCCCCCTCCCTCTCCCCCTTTCCCCCCCTCCCTCTCCCCTTTCCCCCCTCCCTCTCCCCTTTCCCCCCTCCCTCTCCCCTTTCCCCCCTCCCTCTCCCCTTTCCCCCCTCCCTCTCCCTTTTCCCCCCTCCCTCTCCCTTTTCCCCCCTCCCTCTCCCTTTTCCCCCCCTCCCTCTCCCTTTCCCGCCCTCCCTCTCCCCTTTTTTCCCCTCTCTCCCCCTTTTTTCCCCTCTCTCCCCCTTTTTTCCCCCTCTCTCCCCCTTTTTTCCCCCTCTCTCCCCCTTTTTTCCCCCTCTCTCCCCCCTTTTTCCCCCTCTCTCCCCCTTTTTGCCTCCCCCTTTTTTCCTCTCCCTTTTCTTTCTTTTTTACCCTAGCTGTCCTGTTGACATTCATTCTCTTCACATGACTTAAAGAACAAAGGTGGTGTTGAGATGAGCAAAACTTCAATACTCGTAAACAAACTTTGTTACAGCCTGTAGATATTTGTGATCATGCTTTGCCATTAGATGTTGAGTATGTCCACATAGTGACACTGTTGGAATTGTTCAAGCAACCAGACATGGTATTTGGGGTGAGTTCACCTCGTCTAACTTTATAGAAGATTAGACAATATTGTAACTCAGATTCCAAATTGCTGCCATACTCTGACAGTCCCGAAGAAGACACTATGCTTATTGGTAATTGATGATGAACTTATAATTCCTGTATGTTATGAACTGATTCCTTGCTACAGTTTGAACCAAAAGCAGCAAAGCCTCTGACTTAGTATATTGAAATTGACAGTTCTACATCCAAAACTCTTCCTATTACCTAAATCTTCATGTAATTTTGGAGGATTTTCACCATCTTTAGTCATCTTTAGGGAAGCAGCATGGCGTAGTGGATAGAGCACGGGCCTGGGAGTCAGAAGGTCATGGGTTCTGATCCCGGTTCTATCACTTGTCTGCTATGTAGACTTGAGCAAATCACTTCATTTCTCTATGCCTCAATCCCCATTTTACAGGTGAAGGAGCCAAGACTGCAAACCCTATATAGGACAGGGATTCTGTCTAACCCGACTTGCTTGAATCCACCCCAGTGCTTAGTACAGTGCGTAGCACAGAGTACAGGCTTACCATTAAAAAGATAATAATAATTATGGTATTTGTTTAGCACTTACTATGTTCCAGGCACTGTACTTAAGTTCTGGGTTGGATACAACCAAATCAGGTTACACAGAATCCCTGTCCTGTTTAGGGCTCACAGTTTAAGCAGGAAAGAGAACAGAAGAACTTAGGCATGGGGAAGTTAAGTGACTTGTCCAAGATCCCACAGCAAGCATTTGGCAGAGCCGGGATTAAAACCCAAGTTTCTCTCACTCCCAGGCCTGTGATAATAATAATAATAATAATAATAATAATAATGGTATTTGCTAAGCACTTACTATGTGCAAAGCACGGTTCTAAGCACTGGGGGGGTTACAAGGTGATCGGGTTGTCCCACGGGAGGCTCACAGTTTTAATCTCCATTTTACAGATGAGGTAACTGAGGCCCAGAGAAGGGAAGTGACTTGCCCAAAGTCACACAGCTGACAGTTGGCAGAGCTGGAATTTGAACCCATGACCTCTGACTCCAAAGCCCGTGCTCTTTCCATGAGCCACACTGCTTCTCTTTCACAATGTCCTGTTGCCTCTTCTTACCTGAAATGTGTAACAGGTGCAGCAGAATAAATAAAATTGGCAGAAAAAGGGTATGTCTGGTCCTCAGATTATGAAGGGAGTAGCAGTATTTCAACAGAATCCTCTCCCGCTTCCCCTCCTCAAGCCAGAATATTAGATCTTTGACTACACTGAGGTGGGGAAAAACCTTGCTACTAGCTCCCTAGGTGGTGAATCTCAGGCACCCATAAAACTGGGGGTTTTTTTGTTTATTTTATTTTGAATTTAAGTACGTAAATTTGTCAGGTACTGTGCTAAGGGCTGGGGTAGGTACAAGCTAAACAGGTTGAATACAGTCCACATCCTACATGGGGCTAACAGCTTTAATCCCCATTTTACAGATGAGGTAACTTGAGACCCAGAGAATTTAAGTGAGTTGCCCAAGGTCAAGCAAAGAAAGAGTGGTGGAGCTGGAATTAGAACCTAGGTCCTCTGACTCCCAGGCTCATGCTCTTTCTCCAGGGCCACACTGTTTCTGATTTTCTGTACTGTACTACTGGATTCACAGTAAAATAACGTTGGTTGTCTGATTAAAAAATACCAGTTATTGGTGTTGTGTAGATACAGTAAAACTATTGTAATAATCATTACATAATCATGTAATAATCATTGAAGTAGTGACGGTAAAGTTTTGAAATAACATGGGCTGTATTTTCCATATAGTACTAAATAGCCATTAGCTTTGCCATTGTTTGCTATAGTTCTCATCTATGCTACTCCCCTTTCTCTTCTTGAGAAGAAGATATATATTATTTCATCCCTTCTGATTGACTTTTGGCATGGCTTAGCCATTCCAAACCAGCAAATGAACGATGGCAGCCTATTAGTGAATTTTCTGAGATCAATCAAATCCCTTTTGAGGAAATTCATGCTGTTGGAATAGTCCTGAGAAATAGTTAATCAGGTAATCAAGTTGTTCCATGTGGTGCTCACAATCTTAATCCCCATTTTACAGAAGAGGTAACTGAGGCACAGAGAAGTTAAGTGACTTGCCCAAGGTCACATAGCAGACCAATGGCAAAGCTGGGATGAGAACCCATGACCTTCTGACTCCCAGGCCTGTGCTCTGTCCACTACACCATGCTGCTTCCTAATTGTTTTGGAACATGCTATTGCTCTTGAAAGGAAATGGTAATCACTTCCTAATATGATCTGACAAAAGTTAGAGCTGTGTTCCCCAAAGATGAGCCTCCTTTATTTTTATCTAGACTATGAAAAGGCAATCTCTGGATAAGAGCTAAGAGAAGCAGCGTGGCTCAGTGGAAAGAGCATGGGCTTGGGAGTCAGAGGTCATGGGTTCAAATCCTGCTCCACCACTTGTCAGCTGTGTGACTTTGGACAAGTCACTTAACTTCTCTGGGCCTCAGTTACCTCATCTGTAAAATGGGGATTAAGACTTTGAGCCCCATGTGGGACAACCTGATCACCTTGTATCCTCCCCAGTGCTTAGAACAGTGCTTTGCACATAGTAAGTACTTAAACAAATGCCATCATTATTATTATTATCTTCCAACCTCCTGAAGCAGTCTGTGGCATTCACTGATGAATATACCCAGAGATCCTGTAGTGGTAGAGTCCCCATTACCTCCGTTCTCCCCTAACCTGCTTTGGGTGAAGTCTCACACTCCTGCAGAAAGGCATGTATAGTGCTATTATGTCTAGCTGGAAAAAAAACCCAAAAAATGAAAAACTTGAATACCCGGCAGATGGCAACATTAAGCTGAGAAGAATCAATTTATTTATCAATTTCCCTCCATCAGTCCATGGAATTTATTGAGCATTTACTTCATGGAGAACATTGTATTAAACATTTGAGACATGGCATAGTGGCTAGAGCACAGCCCTGAGAGTTAGAAGGTCATGGGTTCTAATCCTGTCTCCGTCATTGTCTGCCATGTGACCTTGGTCAAGTCACTTATCAAGTCAAGTGCCTCAGTTATCTCATCTGTAATATGGGGACTGAGACTGTGAGCCCCAAATGGAACAGGGACTGTGTCCAACCCAATCTGCTTGTATCCATTCCAGCACTTAGTACAGTTCCTGGCACATAGTAAATGCTTAACAAATACTATTATTATTAATACAAAAGAAAAGGTAGACATGACTCCTACCTCAGAAAGTTAACTCTTCCCCATGCATACCTCCCCAGCCTTTTAGACTTGCTTCAGTGGTACTTACTAAAATGGAAAGCCACAGAATAGTTTGGTTTCCCACTCATGAGGTTTGTTGAAGTAATGTAAAAAAGAAGGGGCATAAGGGAAGCAATAGGTGAAAGGGGAAAACTGTGGAATGCTGAGATTTTTAAACTTTTAGTATGCATTTTACTTCGGTTATGCTTTCATTTTGGAGACTAGTACAGAGAAAGACTTCTTAATAGGCCTCTTGGTAGCATTATTTAAAGTTATGAAATATTTTGTAATTGGGGATGCAGAGTACCTTAGAGGTATGAATATCTGTTTTATCTGAAGGCCCATTCATTTTTCAATCAGCACAAACTTGCTTTCAGTGGAACGGAATGCAATCATTTCTCCAGTAATTTATGATGAACACTTTTACAGCATCTGTTGCCAAAAAATAAGGCACAGCACTAAATGTGCTCTGAAACCAGTATTATTCTTCTCTGTTCATAGTGGGAGCAGTGGATGTGTACATTGTCTTGTCTTTAATAGTCCAATATTTTCTGCTGGGTAATTACAGTGTTCAATGATAGAGAAAATACCTGCTTTTTCTTTTGCTTGTAAATCATCCTTCTGTTTCTTAATTAACATAGTCAAGAATCCAATTCCCCTCTAATTTAACATCCAACTGTAATCCCCATCTAAGGAACCAGGGCAGATTAAAGGAGCTTTAAAAAAACAAACTCAAAAAAATAACATCACTCCACCTCCCCCACTTCCCCAATCAATAATTCATTCTTAAGCCTGTTTTTCACCCAGCCCTGCTGCTTATAGGGTTTGGAGCAGTCTGTTCATTTGTAGAAGCAGAGCTTCTTAGCATTGTTTTCTTTGCAAAGGCATGTATCAGAACTAAAAGGTGATGTGCTTTCAAAGTTAGTTCTGGATATCCTGAAGCATTTCCCAGAAGGATAATCAGACCTAAGGAAAAGTGGACTTAGCTGTTGTAGGTGAGGAGAAAGCTGGAAAAAGAAGGAATAGTCTGACACAATTATTTTGGGTCTGCTTCAGAGAATAGTTCCTGATGTGAGCTACAGAATGACTCAGGTTCCTTTCTGCCATTGTAGCCAATGAAAAGAGCTGTGTTTAAAGCTGATTTTCACCTTCAGGGTTCTGTGGTACTTGATAAAGGCAGTCATCAACTTAAAACTTTTAAAGTTATGATGCATGACACTTTAGACATAACTTTAGAAATATTCAGTTTCAACTTCACAGTCCTAGCCATTTTTATGGCACTTAGTTGCAGGGGCATGGATGCTGACTGTGAGGGAGCCCAGGAAGTTGTAGGGAAATGGGAAATTTGTTTAAAGCCAAGGGGAGGGAGAGTGGATGAAAGTTTAATTGCTGCAGGGGCAGAGAGCACCGATTACCTATCAGGGAGAGTTACACATCCATTTAGGTTCAAAGGGCTGCAAGGCCCACTACCCAATTGTGGAACCTCTGAGTAAATAATGCATTTAGTGTAGGTATTCTACTCATCTATAATTGAGCACATCACTTGGGTAAAATATAGTTTGCTAGACCTTGGTTCACAAATCAATCTATCAAATTTATTGAGCACTTACTGTGTGCAGAGAACTGTACTTAGCATTTGGGAGAGTACAGTGTAACAGAGTGAGTAATCATGTTCCCCACCCACAGTGAGCATACAGTCTCCCACCTATAACATTGTTCCTATGAGGAAAATGATTGCAACTTGCAGTGTCCTATTTGGCACATTTCAGGTACCACTGTTGTTGTAAGGCTAATAAATACTTTGTACTTTCCTAATTGCTTAATATACAGCTCTGTACACAGTAAGAGCTCAATAAATATCACTGACTCTCTGTTGCTAGAAATAGGCACTGAATCTTGAGATCTGGGGTAAAAAGTACTGTTCAGATCTCCAAATGAACCTATATAATATAGAGATGCAAAGGTAATTCCAAACTTAAGGACAGGTAAAAAAATCTCTGCAGTATAACTAACTGATGATCCTACTGATGAAAGAAGGGTGGTCATTTTATTTGGCAGAGGAGAGAGTGGCATCCTTTTCCTCTACCAAATTTGCTTTTTTCTTCCCTAAGTTGTTGGAATTGATGATGGGGAAGCAAGTCTATTATTGCCCCGTAAAGTAAAAAGAGTCATATGTAATACCTTTGAAACATTTTTTTCTTCTTCTCGTTTTGTCATTCATTCAATCCTATTTACTGAGTACTTTGTGCAGAGCACTGTACTAAGCACTTGGGAAGTACAAATCGGGAACATGTAGAGACAGTCCCTACCCAACAACAGTCTCACAGTTTAGAAAGGGGAGACAGACAACAAAACAAGTAAATAGGAGTCAATACGATCAGAATAAATAGAATTATAGCTATATACGCATCATTAATAAAATACAGTAAATATGTAATAATAATAATGGTGGTATTTGTTAAGGGCTTACTATGTGCAAAGCACTGTTCTAAGTGCTGGGGATGTTACAAGGTGATCAGGTTGTCCTATGGGGGGGCTCACAGTTTTAATCCCCATTTTACAGATGAGGTAACTGAGGCACAGAGAAGTTAAGTGACTTGCCCAAAGTCACACAGCTGACAGCTGGTGGAGCCGGGATTTGAACCCATGACCTCTGACTCCAAAACCTGTGCTCTTTCCACTGAGCCACGCTGCTTCTCACTTGTACGAATATATACAAGTGCTGTGGGGAGGGGAAGAGGGTAGGGCAGAGGGAGGGAGGGGAGCGATGGGGAGGAGGTGAGGAAAAAGTGGGGGTCAGTCTGGAAAGGCCTCCTGGACGAGGTGAGCTCTCAGTACGGCTTTGAAGGGAGGAAGAGATCTAGTCCATTGTCTATTGGAAGTGCCCACTGGGGAGACACAAAACAATTGCAGGGGTCTTAAACTCGTGAGAGGTCACCCACTGACTTAATTGAAATTTGATCCAACAGTGAACAAGCTATGTTACTCTATGTTAATGATAATTCATCTGCAGTTTGATCACTTAATTGTTCTGAAGGGGATTCAAGGAATGATGTAGTTACTCCTTGGATTTGATCATGACATGCTTTGTCTTGAGTCTGGGTAACTCTAACTCATACCGCACCAAATTAGGCTGTTTTCTGAACTGAACAAGTAGCTGAGCAAATGAGTTGGAAGACTTCATATAGGATCTGGGAATCCTGATGCTGAATTTCCTGTACCCTAATTCCACAGTTATACCAGTAAAACATTACAGAAAGTTGAAAACTTTGTCTTCATGAAGTAGCTCAATCAAAAATCATGGGTGAGAAGAGCAAGCACAGTATTCATACTTTATTTGTTGTCAGCACATTGTACATATTTGCCCTATCTTTCTGGATCCCCAAGGTAAATAGCCTCTCCATTTGAGAACCATCGAGTCCGAAGGACCTGGGTTCTAATTCTGGCTTTGCCACTTGTCTGCCATGTAACCTTGGGCAGGTCACTTAACTTTTCCATTCCTCAATTCCCTCATCTCTCAAATGAATTCAGTACTTGTTCTCACTCCTACATAGACTGTGGGACCTGGGTATCTTGTATCTACCCCAACATTTAGTAAAGTGCTTGACATATATTAAGTGCTTAACAATTATCACTATTATTATTATTATTATTATTTATTATAATTATTATTATTACTACTATTGGCACTCCCTCCCACTGCTTTAGTACAATGCTTGGTACATAGTAAGCACTTAACAATCTCTTATCCTCAGGGTTGTAGACATCAAAAATAAGGCAACTAAAATCAAATCATCTGAAAAATACCAGGATTCAATTGACCAAGGTTCCTAGAGGGAAAACTTTATAGTAATGAAAGACCTTCTTTCATGCCCTTCTTGGCTTTTAGTCAATACTGTTCTTACTTGGTTTGATTGTGATTTCTGTAGTCTGCAAGAATTTCAATTTTTAGACAGCTTGACTTAACTCTTTTAGAAGAGTTGTCAGACCAATTCAAGTCTATACTATTTTACCCAATTAATGGAGAACACTATGCTTTTGACAACTGGCCCCAAGTGACCTGCTATAGAGAAATTTTAGAACCCTGGCACTTGGAATATGCCTTCCTTTTGCAACTTCTCAGTCCCAGCTACTTTACTGTCCGGGAATAATATGATAAAAACCATTCATTAAGAGATTTATGTGGTTTGAGTCTTTGAGGGTGAATATTTCCTCAGGCAATCCTTAACACTTTCAAAATGTACATCAGAATCCTTCTGGGTGGTAGTCAATGATAGCCAGGAGGAGAATAAATTGTCATAATCCCTGTTAGAGGTCAGGTTAATAGAGTAGAGAGCAAATGTTAGTAGTGTAGAAAACCTATTTTGAACCTACACCTTAGATATTTGGTGGTTTGCTTTGTGCTTTGCTTTTAATTGAGTGTGTGTGATCACCCTTGTGCTTGAAGTTCTGTTGAAAGATCAGGCCTCAGGATCAGGTTCTCCTTGGAACCATGGCAGAGAAGGAGATTCAGACCTGGAGGGATTAAAATAAAGAGGGCGAAAGAAAACTATAACAATTTGTCTCTCTCTCTCTCTCTCTCTCTCTCTCTCTCTCTCTCTCTCTCTCTCTCTCTCTCTTCAGTTTTATAACCCCAATATTTCCCTCAAATGACTGGAGATGTAGCTCCGTATCCTTCACTTTATCCCAGTATTATTAAATTCCAAGGTACCTTTATTGCAGCTTATTTATTAAAAGCAACATAATACAGAGTAGATTCCTGTATTAGACCAAACCTTAGAACACAGAGTTTGCATTCCAGGAGATAGCTACTTGGGCTCTCTCAAATGCACTGGGAAGATATTGGAGGGAGTTTAGACCTCAGCACATGCTAAAATTTCCATGACACATCACTCTACCAGCCCCTATTCCAGTGTCAAACCTTTTCAGAATAGCTGTGTGCAGTGGAGGAAGTGTCTTCAAGTTAGTGGGAGATTTTTATAATGATTCCTTTTTAGGGAGGAAGATCGTATTTATTATGGTTTTGTCTTTTTCTGAATTTCCAACTGTTTGCTCTTCCCAAACTACTTTTAGCATCCTACTACCCTTTCTGATCCCACTTCACTCTTCTGATCCACTTTGTGACCACAGGTGGAATGAAGTGGAGGAAAGATTGTCATCTTGCTTCCTGCCTGAACCTCTGTGCATAAGCCAGTTTGTTCGCTTCCCCCACACTCCACTCAGAGAATTTAGTAGATTAAGATCAATCATTGGTATTTATTAAGCAGGTTAAGTATGAGCAGTGTGCTAAGCACTTGTGGATAGGGCAGCCCAAGTAGGGTGTGCTCTGCCAAGTAGCAGCTGTGTAGGGTGTGATTTGGTTCAAAGGAGCTTCTTTTCTTTCTTTTCTTTACAATGTCTTCTTTCCTCATGATTGGCTCAGTTGCCTGCGCATTCCTTCCTCTTGCCTTCAGCCCCATTCGTCTTGAGCCCACCCTGGTTCCAAGTAGTATTTCCCCTATGCAGGGGGAAAAGAATCAGAGGTTCTAATAAAACTCTTACTTTGTTTCATGGCATGTAATAAATTGCTGGTAATCACCTGAGGAATCCACACAGAAGGTGAATGTAGGAAAGCAGTTGACAAACAAAGGAATTGTGTTCTGGACCACAGGGATTGAATTGTAATTTGGTAGCTAATACTGATTTGCTGCAGGAAATTAAGAACATCTTAACCTCTCATTACTTTAGATTCAAGCCATGGCAACGTAACCAAACTCAGATTGAAATGAAGAAGCTCTATACAGCACTGAATATACTAATGATCAGTTTTTACATGTAAGCTAAATAAGTGCAAAAATGCTGACACAGGTGTCATTTTATTTTTCTTCCCCAACCACAATCTTCCCTCATTCCTCATTAGCCCTCCTTCGAAGTGGCTGTAACTCTGATCTTTGACAATCAGTGTGGCCTAGTAGAAATGGACCTGGGTTGTAATCCCAGCACTGCCACTTGCCTTTTGTGTGACCTTGGGAGTTAACTTATCTTCTCTGTGCCTCAGTTTCCTCACAAGCAAAATATGGTTGAAAAACCAGTTCTTGCACCTACTTAAACTGTAAACCCCATGTGTAACAGGTAATGTGATCCTCCTGATTATCTTGTATCTATCCCAGTGCTCAGTACAGTGCTTGGTACGTAGAAGCACTTAATACCACAAAAAGTGCTTAACATTCTTATCATTATTAATATTATTTCACCCTCACAGAAATCCCATATCTTTGGCATGCATATTGAATACATTAGTGTCCACATTAGTGTCCTCATGGAGGAACTCAACCCATTTGATAAAATTCAGAATAAGGTGGCCAAAAATCTGGTCACTTTGAAAGATGAGGAAAAGATCTAAAGGAACGGGATCAGAGCAGAGAGGAGAGTGCAGTGAATGGAAAGACAGTGGAAGAATGGTGGAAACATTAGCAATGATGAGGAAGAGAAGAAGTGAGGGGAAAAAAAGAAAATGGAAGGGGTAATTTAAAAGACACCTAGAAGAAGACTTTTCTTCTCCTCTGACACTAGTCAGTTGATGGTATTCATTGCTTACTGTTAGTAAAGCACTGTCTTAGCTCTTGGGAGAGTACAATATAAGAATATAAGAGACACATTCCCTGCCCACAATGAATTTACAGTCTGTGGGGGCGGTAAACATATAAAAATAAACTACAGATATATAAATTACAGTGCCACTGTGCCTTGAGTCAGGTGACTGCAGGTGATGATAGTGGCAAGTGGGGATGATGAGTGGTGAACAGTCACAGTTATTTGGCTCTTCTACTTCACCTTGGTTGGAAATTCACAATGAACTAGAAGAGCTTGGTGAGGGCTGATGGTGATTTTGAAGCAAACCCAGAGAATGGGACTATCTATTGCCACTCTAATGGGTGCTCTCCTGTGATGACAACCAAAAGGCCTAATGTGGAACTCATTAGGTCTTAAGCCTTTCACTTGGTGGGACAAAACTCCTAATAATAAGACTGTTCTAACTAAAATCAGGACATTTGACCACTTTATTTCAATGACACAGTTGGGAAAAATAACCTATTAAATATGACACTTTTCCTGCCCATATTGGTGCCTATAATAAATTGAATTTCTTAAGCACATTGGTTCAGTCTTATTTGAGTGCTTATTTGGTAGAGAGCACAAAAATTGTTGCTTGGGAGAATATAATAGAGTTAAAAGACATGATCTAGGCCCTAAAAAAGCTTTAAAATGTGTTGGAGAGACTCATTAAAATAAATTATAGGTAAGGAGGAACAACAAAGTTTAAATATACATACATAAGTGCTTTGAGTGGGAGGGGAGAGTTCCACTGTGCTGAAGTGGCAGAAGATGGTGGGGAGATGAGACTAATTAGGGAAGGCTTCTTGAAAATATGATTTCAGGAGGCCATTGGACAGGGTAGAGCAGTGGCTGGCCTGATGGGAAGGGAAAGGCACTTTCAGGTAAGAAGAGAGGGTGGGAAGCAATAAGGTGGTGGGGAGAAAATGATGCACAATGATTGCTAGACTTGGGAGGAGCAAAGCCTGTGTGTTAGAGTGTAGTGGATTTAAAATACCATTTTTTGCTTATCCTGTATCATCTTGTAACATGTCTTGTAGGCTGAATCTGTTAAATCACCTCAGGTGAATGCACATAGTGCCTGAGGCCTGAGATGTAGATGTGAAGGAAGAGCATAATAATGATGATGGTATATAAGAGCTTACTGTGTACCAAGCAGTGGTGTAGATACAAGATAATAATAATTATAGTATTTGTTAAGTGCTTACTATGTGCCAAGCACTGTTCTAAGCATTGGGGTAGATACAAGGTAATCAGGTTGTCCCACATGGGGCTCACAGTCCTAATCCCCATTTTACAGATGAGGTAACTGAGGCTCAGAGAAGTTCAGTGACTTGCTCAAGGTCACACAGCTGACAAGTGGCAAGAGTTGGTATTAGAACTCATGACTTCTGACTTCCAAACCTGTGCTCTTTCCACTAAGCTATGCTACTTCTCTGAGTAGGAAGCAGGAAACAGTCCCCTGTCCCACATGAGGCTCACAGACTAAGAGCAAGGGAGAGCAGGTATTTGATCTCCATTTTACAGATGAGGAAACTGAAGCACAGAGAAGTGACATGTTCAAGGTAACAAGGTAGACAAATGGTGGAGTTGGAATTAGAATCAGATCCTCTGATTCCTAGGCCTGCCTGTTTTCTTTGCACTTGGTCGTGCTGCTTCCCATCCTGTATTTGTTTTTTGGGGGGGTTTTTGGCTGAGCTCTATAGGGAAACTGAAAACCTCATGCAGAGGTAAACCAAGGGATTCCAAAATGTCCAAGTCACTTCCTCCAGATAGGTATGTGATTGTGCCAACAGCTTTTTTCTTTGGGTCAGCAGATAACCCCTGAACATTGTTAGTCAAATTGTCCTTAGTGATCTAAGTGAACTTTTCAGATCTTTAGTTAACTGGTTCTAATTACAGGTGAAGTATACCGATAAGATGTTGTCTTCTTTGGAGTTTAAGATTAAAATGTCCTTCAGTTGCTATAAATCCTGGGACACTTTCAAGAGAGAAAAACATTTTTATTTTATATTTTTTCAGTCTGTGCTTGAATTCATTACAAAAAAATTGCTTTTCAGATACCTATTAATTTTCTCAAAAAATTCCTTTGTAATAGACAGATGATTTGCATTCTCATCTTCAATTTACAAGTAAGGTTTGGAGTCCAGAAAGACTAAGCAACTTGATAATGTTGCACATTTCACCATAGCCCACTAGTTCTATCCTCTCCCAAAATGTCTGACTGGGGAAAAATACCTTCAAGATATAGTTAAACAAAATTATGAATGTCTGTAATGGGATGTAAATGTGAATGGACATGTAGTAAGTATGTTGGATGTGTACATTTGTTCACTCACATGTATTTCTTCATAGGTATCAGTATCCATATGTAGCTACATAAGAGTTCCAGTATGGTCTGTATTATTCCTGGATTTGGATCTATAGCTTTTGAGCCCTTTACAAACATCTTTGAGGGCAGGGATCACATTAACCAACCCAGTTGTACTCTCTCTAGTGTACAGTGTTCAGTGCTCTGACTGCAGTAAGTGCTCAGTACCACTGTTAATTTATTTATTCCAGTTCTATGAATCAGTGACTAAGGCCTGGGGATTAGAGGAAAAATTGAGGTCCCAGATTTTGTCAAGCAGAAGACACTGCCTGTCACATCTTTTTGCCAGATGAATATTATCCTCCAGGTGTATATACACATATGTATTGTTTTTAATGGAGGATCATTTTTTTCAGCTTGCTCCTGAAGTAATTTTATGCAGGAAAATGAAATAGTACAGTACCAGAAAGTCAGAAGCCCCAAATTCCACAAGGGAACTCTTTTTTTTTTTTTCAACCCTCTTTAGAATCAGTTGGGAAAATTCTGGATAACCATTTTCTTTGTTTTAAAAAACAACTGTTAACTGTTCTAGCTATTTAAAGGAGAGGAAAAACATAACATTATGCATGTTCTGATACTAAATATGCTGTCATTATCTGAGTTGTTTACATTATTTAAATTTTGTGTATGGTGTTTTGGGGGACCATGGGAAGATGTGCTCGTTTCTGAAGGATTGCAGACATTCTAAAATGAAAGCTGCCAAACCGGGTAAAGTGCAGTTTTTCCTCCCCATTTCAAGCACACCCAAAGACTGCATATCAATCAATCAGTTTACTGAATACTTACTGTGTGCAGAACACTGTACTAAGCATCTGGGATGGTACAATAAACAGTTTATTGTAAACACATTCCCATATTGTTATATTGTACTCTCCCAAGTGCTTAGTATAGTGCTCCACACACAGTACATGCTCAATAAATATGATTGATTGAATACCTATTCTCCTCAGATTTGGAGTGTGAATTTTGGGGCAGGGTCTGTTTACAACCTGGAAACCTTGTATATACTCCAGTTCTTAGTATATACTCCAGTTCTTAGTACAGTTCTTGCCACATAATAAGGGCTTAACATAACCATAATAATAGTGAGTTTAGAATCTAGAGACCTAATGTCATCCCATTTAGATTTTGTTCCTTTACTTATATGACTGGGTAACACTAAAACTGAACTGTTATAAACGGCTAGTCACTTCACTTCTCTGGGCCTCAGTTCCCTCAGCTGAAAAATGGGGATGAAGACTGTGAGCCACCCGTGGGACAACCTGATCACCTTGTAACTTCCCCAGCGCTTAGAACAGTGCTTGGCACATAGTAAGCGCTTCATAAATGCCATCATTATTATTATTACTATTATTACTAAGCGCTTGGGAAGTACAAGTTGGCAACATTTGTCAGCTGGGTGACTTTGGGCAAGTCACTTCACTTCTCTAGGCCTCAGTTCCCTCAGCTGGAAAATGGAGATGAAGACTGTGAGCCCCACGTGGGACAACATGATCACCTTGTAACCTCCCCAGCGCTTAGAACAGTGCTTTGCATATAGTAAGTGCTTAATAAGTGCCATCATTATTATTATTACTAAGTGCTTGGGAAGTACAGGTTGGCAACATTTGTCAGCTGGGTGACTTTGGGCCAGTCACTTCACTTCTCTGGGCCTCAGTTACCTCATCTGGGAAATGGAGATGAAGACTGTGAGCCCCCCATGGGACAACCTGATCACCTTGTAACCTCCCCAGTGCTTAGAACAGTGCTTTGCATATAGTAAGTGTTTAATAAATGCTATTATTATTATTATTATTATTATTATCTTAATTCTAGGAAAGCTTGAAGGTTTTATTCAGAGTGCACTCAGTAGCTGGCTCTACAGAATCAGAGTGAAGTGTCAGATTATTTATAATCTCAAGAAGGCACCACTCTGGATACCTCCCTCTTTCCAAACACCTTTTTCCTCAAAAGGCATTTTTTTTTTTTGCCTCTGAATTGTCTTGATAATCTCCAGTCTTTTACTTCTTGCTTTTCCATTTACCTGATCTGCTTGGAGTCACAAGCCCAGGGAAATGGATGAGTTGTTTTTTGTTTTTGTTTTTATCAGCTTTCCCTTCTACCAAATTGTGATAAGCATAGAACTGCAAACAAAATTTAGTTAGAGCACATTGTCTTATCCCCACCCACAATACTCATTTCCTTTGAATTCATTTTACCCCAGACTTGATTCTTTTTATACTGCTTTGTTAGATGAGTCCGATCAAGGCCAATTCTTCAACCCCAAAAACTGAAGGCATTTTTCTGATTACTGCACTCTGCTAAAGCTGTGTGAGGTTCTGGGCCTGTTGATGGATCCCTGGGAATCCCAGGTCTAGGGGCTCATTTTAGGCTGGTCCAATCAGACTTGAAGAGCCTCCCAAGTCCCACTTTTCTCATGTTTCATATTTCTTTCTAAGGGAAGAGAAGGAAGGGGAAGAAATGCCTACGTTCACATGTGCTTTTAGTTTTGGTTTTAACTCCTGCTGACCATAGCTGAAAATGAAATCCAAATTAAGTACCTGTAAATGTGTACTTACCTGAGGCCTGGCCAGAACCAAAACTCTTCTTCCCTCAATCCCTGCTATGGCATGCCTTCACCAACCCTTCCAACCTAAGTAGAAGTTGGTTCCTTCCCTCAGGTTATTTGATTTACTTTGGTGTAGAAGACCCTTGGACTCTTGCCACTCCCTTGTTAGGAAATTGAGAAACAATTCTGTTTTTCATGTTTGCTTTTAATTAACTCTTCTTTAGCTTCTAGAGGGTACTGCACATTGATGTCCAGTAAATAATTGTTATTAATTATCATGATAATGACTGGGCACAGGATCATGGAAAGGTATTTGTGCCAAGAAGTCAATGCCAGCCTCTTGCTGTTCAGTTTTATAGGAGTTTTCACAGGAAGGGGATTGGAATCTGTTCTTGCATTGGACAAGGACCCTGTCTCTTGGGTGATGTAAAGTGCCTAACATAGTCGGCCCATTGCTGGCACTTGGCAGGTTTAATTAATCACAAGTACAATTACATAGAACATGCCCAATAGGACATCTAGTGCTCCAGGCCACATCTGTGGGGCTTTTTTCCCATTTCTATCAGAATGGATAAAGTAGCATTGGCAGTGTCCTTGTTTTGAGTAAAGACAAATGGCACTTTCTGTGTTTCTAAATATACATTCTGCAACATAGGTTTAGTTTTTTGTTTTTTGTTTTTTAATTGCACTAACCTGCTTTATGGCTCTACCTCTGGGTTAAAGAGAAATAGTTGGGAAGTGCAAGGCACACATAAATGTAGGGGATTGGGGAAACCATTTTGAATGCTGTTATGAGGAGCAAGGGGGGGAAATGGGTAAATTTGAAAGAAGGTGGAAAACATGAAGAGTGATCAGATAGCTAGGCAGAATCACCATGGAGGAGCAACATCCCCAGATTCCTCCCAATGAAGTAAGTCACCTCCTCTATTCTGGAACCTCTCTGAGTCTATATAAATGTAATAATATATTACTATTACTCATCTACATTTGAACTCTCCATTCTGGGTCAATTTTATTAAAAATTGGATCCTTGACTGTAGTTCAGCAAAGAATTCTTCATTTACAACATTGTTCTTAGGAGAAAATTATTTCTTGACTTGCAAAATTTTGACTTAAGATATAGTTTTTATGAACTAATTGTCATAAAGCTGGGAACAGCATATAACATTTGAAAGTTATTCTAGGAATCTGATGCCTTTATTATTGATGTTATTTCTTGAGCATGTACTGTGTACAGAATACTGTAGTTGGTATTTGGTAGAGTACAACACAGTAGTTAGGCACATTCCCTGCCCACAATAAGTTGACAGACTAGAGAAGCATTGTGGTCTAGTGGACAGAGTGTGGACTTGGGTTCCAATCTGGCCCTTTTTTTAATGGCCATTTCTTAAGTGCTTACTATGTGCCAGACACTGTACTAAGTGCTGGAGTTGACACAAGCATGGGCAAAGTCCATATCCCACATGGGGCTCACAGTCTTAATCCCCATTTTTCAGATGAGAGAGAAGTTGAGGGGTTTGCCCAAGGTCACACACAGACATGTTGCTGAGCGGTATTAGAACCCAGGTCCTTATGACTCCCAGGCCTCTGCTCTATCCACTATGCCATGCCACACCACTCATCAGCTTTGTGACCTTGGGCAAGTTACTTAAATTCTCTGTTCCTCAATTGCCTCATCTGTAAAATGGGGATTAAGTCTGTGAAGAACCCCTTATGGGACAGCGACTGTGCCAATCTGATCTGTTTGCATCCACCTCAGTGCTAGTACAGTGCCTGGCACATAATATGCAACTTAGCAAATACCACAGTGACCATTTCAATAGAAGGGAAGACAGATTAATACAAATTAAGGATATGTACTTAACTGCTGTGGGGCTGACGGTGGGGGGAATATCATGTGCCCAGAAGGTGCAGATGCAAAAACATAGGCAACACAGAGGGAATAGAAAGTTGGGGGAAAGAAGGCTTTGTTGGGGAAGGCTTCTTGGAGAAGATGTGATTTCTAATACGACTGTAAAGATGGGAGAGTCGTGATCTGTCACATTAAGGGGGCGAGGAGGGGCAGTGCCAGGTAAGAAGGAGAACATGGATAAGAGGTCAAGGGCAAGGTAGATGACATTGAGGTACAGTAATAAGTTAGCATTAAAGGAACAAAGGAGCAGACCAGTTGTAGTAGGAACCAGCTCTAGATTGTAAGCTCATTGTGGACAGGAAATGTGTCTGTTATATTGTATTCTCCCAAGTGCTTAGTACAGTGCTTTCCACATAGGAAGCAGCATGGCTCAGTGGAAAGAGCATGGGCTTTGGAGTCGGAGTTCATGGGTTCAAGTCCTGGCTCTGCCAATTGTCAGCTGTGTGACTTTGGGCCAGTCATGTAACTTCTCTGTGCCTCAGTTACCTCATCTGTAAAATGGGGATTAAGATTGTGAGCCCCCCGTGGGACAACGTGATCACCTTGTAACCTCCCTAGCACTTAGAACAGTGCTTTGCACATAGTCAGTGCTTAATAAATGTCATCATTATTATTATTATTATATTAAGTGCTCAGTAAATGTGATGGACTGACTGAGATCAGGGAGGTAAGGTGGGAGGGGGCAAACCAGTGGTAAGGAGTTTTTGTTTGCAGAGGTGGATGGGCAACCACTAGATGTTCTTGAGTGGGGAGATGTGAACTGAGCTTTTTTTTTTTTCAAGAAAAATAATCCATCATCACTGTATTGAAACCTTACTGTGTGCAGAGAACTGTATTGAAACTTTGGGAGAGTACAGTACAACAGAACTGGTAGACAAGTTCCCTGCCCACAGTGAGCTTACAGTCGAGGCAGCAAAATGAAGTATGGACTGGAGTGGGGAGACAAGAGGCAGGAAGGTTAGTGAGGAGGCTAATGTAGTAGTGAAGGCAGGATATGTCAAGTGCTTGGATCAGTGTTGTAGCAGTTTCAGTGGAGGGGACAGGGTGGATTTTAGCAAAGTTGTGAAGGTAGATCTAACAGGATTTGGTGACAGATGGAATATATAGGTTGGCTGAGAGAGGTAGGTCAAGTGTAATGCCAAGTTTATGGGCTTGTGAAATGATGATGGTGGTAGTGTTGCCTTACCTCGTTCTTGCCTGTCCCACCATCGACCCCTGGCCCACATCCTTCCCCTGGCCTAGAATGCCCTCTCTCCACACATCTGCCAAGCTAGCTCTCTTCCTCCCTTCAAAGCCCTACGGAGAGCTCACCTCCTCCAAGAGCAGACTGAGCCCTCTTTTCCCTCTCCTTCTCCCCATCCTCCCACCTCCTTCCCCTCCCCACAGCACCTGTATATATGTTTGTACAGATTTATTACTATATTTTACTTGTACATATTTACTATTCTGTTTATTTTGTTAATGATGTGCATTTAGCTTTAATTCTATTTGTTCTGATGACTTGACACCTGTCCACATGTTTTGTTTTGTTGTCTGTCTCCCCCTTCTAGACTGTGAGGCCATTGTTGGGTAGGGACCATCTCTATCTGTTGCCAACTTGTACTTCCCAAGCGCTTAGTACAGTGCTCTGCACACAGTAAGTGCTCAATAAATGCGATTGAATGAATGAATGGTGAAAAGATGAGTTCTGTTTTAGACATGTTAAGTTTGAAGTGGCAGTGGGACATCCAGGTAGAGAGATCCTGAAGGCAGGAGAAAATTTGAGATTGTAGAGATAGGGAGAGGTCAGGGTTGGAAAGATAAATTTGTGAATCATTCATGTCAGGATGATAGTTTGTTGTGGGTATGAATGAGTTCTCCAAGGGAGCCAGTGTAGATGGAGAATTAAAGGGGATACAGAACTGAGCCCTGAAGGACTCCCACTGTTAGAAGGTGGGAGGCAGAATCTTTGAATAGGGTACCAAAATTTAATGGTTACAGTTTTGAAGGATGCTGCTTGCTCTAATATATAGTGTCAGTAATATACGTGAGTACACCCTGTGCTTGTTGAAAGGATATGCTATATAAATTCATGGAAGTATCACTATTTTACAATAATAGAGCATTAATATTCATCTAGTGCATTTGGTACAGAATACTGTACCAAGCACTTGGGGGTTGGGGGAAGAAGTAGACTTAATAGCCCTGATCCATCCCATCAAAGAGTTTACAGTCTGCCAGGGCAGACAGACACTAAAATAATCCACAGATAGGAGGAGACAAGGGGGAAAAAATATATGTACATTATGATAAGAGGATTGTGAATACCCAAGTGCTGAAGGATTTACAGTGGAGAGATTAGCAATCAAGCAGCAAGGCCACCTGGTGATGTGATTTCAGAAGGGCTTTGAAGATGGGGAGAGTACTGGTCTGCCAGTTGAGATAAGGGGAGTATTTCCAGGCAGGAGGGAGGGTGTGAGCAAGAGGTCGGGAATGCGTTACTAGTACAGAAGAAAGGATTCATGTAAGAATTACCTATACATTCTGGAACCACATTTTCTATATGCCATTAATCCTAATCCCATTTATTCAGGTACAATTTTAATTAGCCTTGTAATTTAGCCTCCCCTCAGTCCTCTCTTTGACCATGCCTTGAAAGAATAGTTGATACTACTTAATAATAATAATAATAATAATAATGGCATTTATTAAGCACTTACTATGTGCAAAACACTGTTCTAAGCGCTGGGGAGGTTACAAGGTAATCAGGTTGTCCCACGGGAGGCTCACAGTCCCCATTTTACAGATGAGGTAACTGAGGCACAGAGAAGTGAAGTGACTTGCCCAAAGTCACACAGCTGACAAGTGGTGGAGCCGGGATTTGAACCCATGACCTCTGACTCCAAAGCCCATGCTCTTTCCACTGAGCCACGCTGCTTCTTTTCTTAATACTTGCGGTATTTAAGTGCTTGCTATATGCAAAGCACTCTACTAAGCACAGGGATATGCATAAGATAATCGGGTCCAACGTAGGTCTCATATTCCAAGTAGGAGGGAGCAAAGATATGGAATCCCAGTTTGTGGATGAGGGAACTGAGGGACAGAGAAGTTTAGTGACTTGCTGAAAGTCACATAGCCAAGACGTGGCAAATTGGGGACTAGGACCCAGGTTCTCTGACTCTCAGGACTGTGTTCTTTCCACTAGGCCACATTGCTTCCCTGTTGCCTCCCTCACACCCCTTGTCAGTTGGAGGTTGGAGTGCTTAGAACAGTGCTTGGCACATAGTAAGCGCTTAACAAATGCCGTCATTATTATAGAGATTGTGGAGTTTGCTCCCATGTCCTTTTGCTCTCAAAGTGCCTCACCACTGCAGTCCCACTTTTGGCTGGATACTGAACACAAGGAGAGAGAAGGTACCTGAGGGACAGGGATACTGACCCCAAATGATGAGCATCTTCCTGTTAAAGTGGTGGTTTTAATATACTTTTATATGAGCACATGTTCACCCATAAAATACCACATTTTTTTTTCACCTGGGTAAAAATGTACTTTATCAGTAGTATTCCATGGGTCCTTTATTCCATGGGTCCTTGCACTCAAAGGTCAACAGCCTTAAATGGCTCTTCCTCCTGATGGCGGCGGTTGTTCCGGATGGCCACCAAGTCGACGGGCAACTAAAGAATTAGTCAGCATGTGACTGCTGAAAGTTTTAATAAAGTTTTTATTGGTAAGGCCGAAGACCAAATAGGAGGTAACACACCTGGCAGGCTCATTTCCTTAAGGGAAAAGGCCCCAATGACCGAATAGGGGGTAACGCACCCGGCGGGCTCATTTCCTTAAGGGAAAAGGCCCCAAAGACCGAATAGGGGGTAACGCACCTGGCGGGCTCATTTCCTTAAGGGAAAAGGCCCCGAGTGCCCAATACAACATGCTTATATACTGCTGTTGCTGATCACAGTGATTGGTAGATTTGAAAACAGTGGGGACTGAATTGGTGCAGATTTGGTACAGAGCTGGGTGGAGTCTATCTCCTTATTTCGTTTGGTTCCCGGACCCAGCCAGTGGGCTGCAGGGTCTAAGGCCCATACCAGATATGGCAACAGAACCGTGTACATTCAAACAATATCTGCAACCTTTCCATGGTGCATGAGGGGGCCCCCATCACTCCCATCCTCTGCAAGGGGGAGAGGGAGAAAAGGGAAACAGGCACTATTTGTTTTGTTTGCATCTCTTGTTGCTCTCCATGGGAAGTGAAACTCAAATGAAGTACATTAAGAAAATTAAAATAAAAATCCAATCCTCACACTAGTCACTAAGGAGCCTTGAGAAACCCTAGCTTTATCTGCTCAGATATTCCCATGTGGATTTTCTAATTGAGAAATGAAGTAGCTGTACAATTTTTGAGGCTAATTTTGTTTCCACAACACTGAAACCAATCCGTTTGCCATAGAAAAGCTCTTGACAGAGCATTGCAGTTCATTGACTTGGTCCTCTTGGTTGTAACCTTCCCTTGTGGAACAATGGGTTTATAAAGTCACTATCAACTATTTTGGCCTTCTCACCTAAAGGTATATTATATGATACCCCAAACAGATTTGTTGGGTGCTCTTGATTAAGCCTCTGGTATTCTTGGACTTCATTCTCTTTGATGAAATGAAAAAGAAAATACCTATTCATAATGTGAAAGTGTTTAATTTCATAGTCTTTCTGAAATTCTACCCAAATCTAAAATTCACCATTTTTCAAAAATTTTAAAATTTTAAAATTTTAAAAAACACTATTTTTAGCGCATCATTCCAAGGTCTAGGGTGAAGAAGGGATTGAGAAATGAGCTAGCCAGCCAGTAAACAAGCTTATGATGGGAATGCTATGTAATAGTACCTCAGGGAGCCATATGTGCCCATTTTACTACTTAGCATGCTGAAAGCCCTTAAAACAGCTCTATTAAGAATGGGAAACTTAGAATGGCAGTCATGTTCATTTCAAATTGAACTATGTCTCCTCTAGGAACTACTGTCTGAATGCAAAGGCAGATGTATTGCCATACCTTGGTTTAGTCAGGAATGCATAATAAATTTAGTTTTTTACTTGAATTATTACAACAGTTACTAATAATTATACCTTGCAACTCCATCTCTCAACCTCTGTTTTGGATTTAAGTGTATATTCACTTACATCATTCTACTTTAGTCCACAAACATTGTTTGTGTCATTAAATATGTAGCTGACCCATATGACCTGACTTCTTGAATTACTAACTCTTGCAACCAGCATTTGACCTCTCCATTTTAGATTCACTCTTAAGGCAGATGGGCTAAGGACAACCTCTCCACAGTAATAGACAGATTTCCTATGGGTGCTAATAGTGCATATGCCAGTACTATGTGGAAACTGATATTTCAATTAAAAGCCCAAGACATCAGTTTTCCATGGTTGTGTTTGAATCTTAGTCACATGGCCTCCTAAATCTTGGCCTACTGGGTCTGGCTACAGAGCTCCTCTGGGCAGATCTGTGATCCTGAAAAGAAGCCTCCATTGACCAATACCACCCTCTGGATGTCACCTTTTAACTTGGGATCTCTGTTCCACCTAGGGATACTCAGGCTTCCTCTCTGGTCAGCAGATGGCAGTGGTGGTATAGGCAATCTACACAATTCCTTTAAGCTGCCTCTGCAAACTACCATCCCTCAGAAACCTTCTCCATCCTCGAGTACAAGCAACCTGCTGTACATACAGTTTGGAACGTCTACTGGCAGAATATTTGGAATGGGATCTGGAACTTGGCTGAGGAAAAATATTCTCCTTTAACAGGAGACGGACATGTGTGCCTCCAGTCTGAAAACTTGAGATAAATTGTCTCTGAAAACCGTTTGAAAATCCTGCTAACTCACTGAGGCTCAGTTGATACTCTGAGCTGTGAAACATTTGCTTGGGTAAACCTTGTGTCCCTAGTCATGTCCTAGAATGTGCCAAAATTGAATGGATTGACTATTGGAGATTTGTGAACGGAGATCCCATACCTGTTCTTCACCCTACTTAGTCTGTGAGCCCCATGTGGGACCTGATTGTATCTACCACGGTGCTTAGTGCAGTGCTTGGCACTGCATCCACTGGCCATTCTCTATATAGCAAGCATTATCCCATTTCCCCTTTGATGGTTCCAGAACTCTGAGGGACCTAAACTGAGCATGTTCTGAGTGTGCCTTTTGCCCCCATCTGGCAAACCAAGCATTTAGTCAGGGCAGCTGGGGATGGATGGAAGGAGCAGACCTTCCCAATTCCTGACATTTAATTTATTCCTTTTTTTTCCAAAAATAAACAGGACAGCCTATATAAATCCAAGATTGTCCCACCTTGACCACGAAGCAGGGTCAGCCTAGAACAGAGGTAAGATATAGGGAGAAAGATAAGAATGTCTGACCTCACTATTAAGGAGGTGAAGTGCTTAATAAATACGATTGATTGATTTTTGGGAATGGACATCCAAATAGATATGCCCTTGGGAGGCAAGGATTTTGCCTACTTTGCAAATCCCTTAGCAGCCGAGCTGAATGGGCTTGGAGTGTAATCAGGGAACTGCTAGGAACTGTTGAAGTTAGGAACTACATCTTCACTGCCTCCATCTCTAGAAGGAAGGTGATGTGGTAAAATAACTTTTTTTTTAGTACTGAATCTAGGAAATTGCTTATAAAACCCTGACCATTTTAAAGTTGATTTCTCCCATGAACAGGTAGTTGTGAACAGACCTCATGATTCCTATACTAGAATAACAATTTTTAGGTTCTGTACTTGCACAAAACCAGCCAGACTCTGATGAACCTTTCTAGTTGGGTTCGTTCATTATTTCCTCCATATAATGTTTGCCTGTATACCTTGGGGACAAATCTTTCATCTGGAACTCTGAACTCTTCATAAATACACCTTTTACAGAAGCAAAATATAAATCCTTTGTGGCAACAAAATCTGGTGAAAGAAAATGTATGTAAATAGCTGATTTTGGGTCTTTTGTATCAGTTTTAATTGCCAAACTTGAACTTTGAAAATGCAGAACAGCCTGAACTCGGACAATGTTGGTCTTTGCCAAAATAACTACTACTTAAATACTGAATTCCCCTCTGAAGCAGTTGAGTCATATTTTTTGTTCACTTACATTGTCTCCTTGAGGGAATTCAGAAGGGAAATCTCACTGCAAAGGGCAGCAATTCCACATTATAATAAGGAGGCAACTGAAGTAGCAACCCACTACGGGAGGAAGAAAGGCACAGAGTTGATAGGGTGAATTTTTCCGTGGTAGGAAATAATATTTATGTGACTTGCTCATAATGATGAATACCAAGAAGGCAAATGCTTGCTCTAAAGAGTCTGGGGCAAAGAGAGCAATATTTGTGTTATACATTAGAGAAGATTTGATCATTAAATTTGATGGGCCAAATGTTAGTAAAGACATGACCAAAAAGTTATTACTGGTGTGTATAAGTTTATTAATATTAACCAATGTGCTCAAAACTCTTAGAACCATCACTTCTCAATTTTCTGATAGCTGGGAGGAGACTTTGGTAGCATGGCCTATCTCTAGCCCCAGAATTCACTGCTTCTTTGTCTCCCTTGCTTCTCATGCCAGATTTGGGGAAAAAAAAAACAAAAACCTTTCTAATAAAGTTAAGCAGGGTTAATGCCTTCTGTCACCTTGCCCTGTTTCCAAGGGACTTATATTTATTTTTGTCCATGTTTCATTTTGCTCTATTGCTATACCACCTACGGACACTTCCCACCCTAAATATGACACTCATTCATTTTGGTTTTTCATGTTTGTTCTGCTTCATGTCCATGTCTCACATTTTCTTCCATGGCAGTTCAAGTCTATTAATCATGCTTTTAGTTGTGCCCTCAAAATCAGTGACATCGACGTGTACTTTCTTATACCTTCATCTTCCAGAATTTGTTATACTCTTCTATGGGAAACTTCAAGAACTGGACAGAAACCAAACTGTAGTCTTGTAAAATTCCTTTTTAAATGGGGTTTTGTGTATATTCATCGGCTTGATAGATTCTCACAGTAGTATCTGCCAAAGCCTTGGAAATGCATCTAGGGGATCAGTTGGTGGTATTTCTTGGGCATATACTGAGTGTAGAGTCCTCAGCTCTATGCCCTCAACAGATTATGTCAGAAGTTCTAGTTGGATCTATTTCTGAAATATGTGCCTAGCTCATATCATCAAGAAGTGTTCAAGTATCGGTATAAACTTAGGTCTCCTCCTTTAGCCTGTCTGTCTCTGTCTCTCTCTCTGTCTCTCTCTCTGTCTCTCTCTCTGTCTCTCTCTCTCTCTCTCTCTCTCTCTCTCTCTCTCTCTTTTCATGGTATTTAAGTGATTACTATGTCCCAGTCACTTTACTAAGTGTTGGGGTACATACACAATAACCGGCTTGGACATAGTCCCTGTCCCACAGAGGGCACAGGCTTAATGTAAGTTTGATATGGGTAATAATAATGATGGCATTTATTAAGTGCTTACTATGTGCAAAGCACTGTTCTCAGTTCTGGGGAGGTTTCAGTCTCCAGCAAAGGGACTTGTCAAAGAGAAAGAAAGCATCTGTAAGTGTTTACTGAATGCCAAGTACTATGCTAGATACTAAGGTAGATACAAGATAACCAGACACTCACTGTTTCTGTTCTACACAGGACCCACTAAGTGCCTTATCAACATTTTGTATATGAGTCATCTGGGGGACAAAGAAGTTAAGGGACTTGTCCAAATAGGTCAGTAGCAGAGCTGAGATTTGACCCAAGGTCTCTTGGGTCTCCCCCCACCCCCACAGCCTGGCCCCCAGCCAAGGCCCATGCTCTTCCCACTAGGCTTATATGGTTGCCTTGGTTCTTTTTTAGGACAAGAACTCAGAAGAGAGCCCCACCTTTTCCCTAGCAAGTAGCTCTGGCCAGGTGCCAGCATCCCCTTTCCAGTTTGTGCTTTGTCTGTGAGCTGTTAAAGTCTAACCAATCCCACCTCTGGCCTATAGTGGCTGTTGACATCTGGCTCTGGGACAAGGAGACCCATTTTCTCTCACATTTGTATGCCAGGGATATAGCATAGTGTTTTGATGTCTCATGCCATGCCGTGGAAATATGTTGATTTTGTGTACTCCGGAACTCTCTCGGTTCCCTCAGTACCCCTCCCTGGTCTGTCTGTACTTTAGCACCATGTCCACACCACAGAACTCAACAGAAGCAAAGACAGAGGGAGGGAATCTTAAAAAGGTCGTGTCAGGTTCTGTACCAGACAGGGGACAAACTAGCTGATGACCTGAGTGTCCAGTAGAAAATGAAGTGAATGGCCTCTCTGCTCTGGTCTGATCATTTCTAAGTCCCTAGGAACCACAAGAAAAGACAGAAGTAATGAAAGCCACCCAGGATGTCAGCTTCTGCTTTACCAATCACTCTTAAAATATGCCACTAGTTAGCACAGCTGGCTGTTGCTTTACAGGATAATGGGATAATTTCTTCTTCCAAACTGGTTTGTTGGTGCCATGGTGAAATCATAAATGGAAGATTAAAAAATGCATTTAAATAACTGGATTTCTGTGGCGTGACGAAATAACTGATGATACCAAGGACATTGGTAGAAAAACAAAAGCCCAGAGATTGTGCATTGCTGAGGAGCTGATGTTTGCCTGTATATATTGGCCCAGCTTATATTTTGTGGCCTAGTGAATAGATCACATGCCTGGGAGTCAGAAGGACCTGGGTTCCAATCCTGACTCTGCTACTTGTCTGTTGTGTGACCCTAGACAAGTCACTTCACTTCCCTGTGTCTGTTACCTTATCTGTGAAATGAGGATTAAGGCTGTGTGACCTATGTGGGACAGGGAGTGTGTCCAACCTGATGATCTTGTATCTACCTCAGCGCTTAGAACAGTGCTTGACACATAGTAAGCGCTTAACAAATGCCATCATTATTATTATTATCTCAGAACAAAATGTAAAATGGTAACTACAGTGCTCCACTGGGAAATATTTTAGTAACATATTGAGGAAAGGATGGGAAATCACTTTTGCAAATTCTTTCCTCCAATTATTTTTGAGTTTGTCCATTTCCAGGAAGAAGGCTGGGTGGCTAAGTAGGGATCCCAGGCAGAAAGCAACATGGCTGCACTCTCAAACTAGAAGGACCAGGTTTCTAATTCCAGCTCTGCCATTTAACTGCTGTGACACTTGGGAAAAGTCACTTCTCTGTACCTCCATTATTTCACCTGTAAAATAGGCATTAATAGTGTGAACCCCCTGTGGGACATGGACTGTGTCCAACCTGATTAACTTATACCTACACCAGTGCACTTAAATACCATTTCTCACTTTTGCCATCAACTTTGATGCAGGGAAATAGACTACTCTTTGTTTGGGTTGATGTGCTGCAGGTTCCTAATGTCATCCTGAATTGCTGGCATTTGGGGCATAAACTCTTTTTTTTACCCTCATCCCTGAACCAGGCAGTGGGCTTTGGGGTTCGAATACCACAAAGATCTACATGATTTTCATAGATTTAGGAAAAGAATGAAAGTCTGTGTAGAGAACAGAAACCTAAAAATATTTCCATGGTGAGTTTTTTTTCCTTCCTTTTTGGTTTCTCTTTGAACTTTCCCTAATATGCAACTTTCAGGTCTCTGTGGAAAAGAACCCTGTGACTTACACTGACATCTGTTGGCAAGGGCTGTCTCTAGATACATGTAGCTGTCAAAGAATATGACAAAGTCGAATGGACTCCAAGGAAGGAAATGTCATCTGTTTGTCATCATGACAAATGATACCTCTGTGAGGTGGAGTAATGAATAGAAGTTTATCATCAGGATCATTTGACTTGCTTTAGACAATGTGATTGATATACCATCACCCTCCCTTAGCAGTTCTAAAGACTGCTTCTTCAGGGGTTGCCTTCTTTACAATTTCCACTGACCCATTAGTGGTTTCCAATGGTGTTTCTAAATCTGGTGTCATCACTCCCTTCAGTAGGGTAAATGGGAAAGTGAACCTTTCAACTTGGTAGTTTACCCTGACCACTGGTTCCTAGAGCAAGTGGATCAATGATTTTAATGAGTAGTCTAGGTTGCTGAATTGATTTAGAAAATCTTTCTGGTTTTAGTTTGTGGTAAGGAGAGTAGGTAAAAGGTCCCAAAGAATACATGGTACAGGTAATATACTTTTGTGCTTGAAATTTTGGAGTATTACTGGAGGCAGATTAGACACATTCTCTTCCTTGCCATTTACTTACCTATTCAGAGAGATGTCTAATTCAGTCATTCACTAGAAATAACATGTAAGTACATACAATCCAGGAGGGGGAAAAGCAGAGAAGGCAAATGAATACAGTGTGGGAAGAGATAAATGAGGGCTCTTGCATGCTCCTCCCACTCATAAGGAAGATTCCCACGCAACCTATGGATGATGATGCAGGTTCTCTATTTGTTTATATAAGCTCCAATCTACTTAGGGGATTAGTTGCTCAAGTGAGTCAGGGTATGTGAATCCCATCTCTCTCCAGCTATTCCCAGGACCAAAGTCTTCCTAATGACTTCTCTTGGGATAAGATTCATTCAGGGCCCTTGCAGTCCATCTTTGCTTAGGAGCTGATATAATCCATCATTTGTGGAAAAGCATGACTGAGTTAACTCAATCAAGAAATTTTTCTTAATGTGCTATCACCTGTCTCAAGAACAGACTCAATCAAAATAGCTGAAATTCAAAGATGAACTCCAAACCTCCCTGCTGAAATAGTTGGGCTGGCCCTAGGAGAATTAATAATTTTACAAGAGGGTTTGTACTCTGATGTGGACTCTTCTGTAGCCTGGGAGCCTCTACAGAATGGAAGTCCTTCTAGAGGCTTCCCTGCTTTAATCCCTTCTCTTCCTTGCTGCCTCACATCTTCCTCAGATGAATAGCTGAGGGTTGTCTTGGATTAAAAGAGGAGTCTTTTTGTCTTGTGGGTGTTAAAGGATGAGTGAAGTGATATACATGAATCCAACTTGGACCACCCTAGTTATCAATCAATCGTATTTATTGAGCACTTACTATTTGCAGAACACTGAACTAAGCACTTCAGAGAGTTCAGTACAAGAGAATGAGCAGACATGTTCTCTGCCCATAATAAGCTTACAGTCTAGAGGAGGGAGAAATACATCAGTATAAACAAGTTGTTATGAAAAATGTATGAAATCAACCTTGGATTCATGGCTGACAACTAGCATGCTTCATTAGCAAACCAAAAAGAACCCCCAGAGTCCTTTTAAGGAGGCTAGAACCAATCACAGTTCTTAGAAAAAAAAAAAGGGAAACTTCAAATTGTTTGACAAGTTTAAAAGAGAGTTCAGGGGGTATGCTTGTAACAGGAAGGGAATGTCTGCTTATCATGTTGTAGTGCACTCTCCTAAATGCTTAGTACAGTACTCTGCACATTCAATTCAATTTTATTTATTGAGTGCTTACTGTGTGCAAAGCACTGTACTAAGTGCTTGAGAGAGTACAATATAACAGCAGACAAATTCACACACACAATAAACAGATGCACAACAGGCAATTGATGGAGCTGGATGGGAACCCAGGTCCTCTGACTCCCCAGCTCAGGCTTCTCTACTAGGCCTTGCCAGGCTTCCCCCTGCTCATGTCCTCCAGTTTACTGTCAGTCACATGGCACAGGCACACATCTCCACATGCCCAACCCACTGTAAGTGCTCAATAAATACCGTTGTTTTCTGGACTTGGAATGTACCCATCCAAAGGCAAACTTTTCTCTAATGCTAATCTTAACCATAGATATTAATTTAACTATGTTTAGTGTTTGGCAATGTCCACTATTTTTCCTTTTTAGAGTCAAAAAGAAGAGAACACCTCTGATCTCAAATCTGCTTCAACTCTGTAATTAGTGGCTGTAGAATGGCCTGGCCCAAATTTTCACTGTGCTTCTCTGGCAGGACAGAAGATACTGCTCACAGAGCAGCAAACACCAAACAAGAGTCAGGCCTTTGGTATCCAAGGCAAGGTGTATCTAAGCAGCGTGGCTAGAGAAGCAGCGTGGCTCAGTGGAAAGAGCACAGGCTTTGGAGTCAGAGGTCATGGGTTTGAATCCCAACTCTTCCACATGTCTTCTGTGTGACCTTGGGCAAGTCACTTCGCTTCTCTGAGACTCAGTGACCTCATCTATAAAATGGGGAATTAAGACTGTGAGCCCCACGTGGGACAACCTGATCACCTTGTATCCCCCCAGTGCTTAGAACAGTGCTCTGCACATAGTAAGTGCTTAACAAATGCCATCATTATTATTATTATTATTATTGAGGGGAAAAAATGAACAAAACAAAAACACCCCTACTGGGAAAGCCCTCTTAGAAGCAGAGTCATCATGGAACAAATAGAACTCAAAGTCAAATCAGTGCTTATCAGAAGATCAACATTCTTGTGGGAGACCAAATTTTGCCAAAAGGCTAACATAGTTGTTCTTTAGCAGAGGCTTTGGGAATACTGGTATATCCAAAGGCATATTTGTAAACTGAGATGGTTGCAACACATCAGCATGGTAAAATTATTCCTTACAGGCTTACATTGTAGACAGGATTTCTGGTCTCTCCTTCTTATACCCAAATAGATGAAGAATCTTATCATTAGTAGCATCATCTCTAAACAAAAGAATATACACAAGCACACATATAGAGGTGTCACTGAATCAATTCCCCTAGATTCTAGTGAATGACACTGTTGTCTCTTGATATTCTCTACTCTTGGGATTTTAAAAAATAAGACCTCCTTTTGGGTTCCTTGAGGTTGTTTTGCAAATGTGATTCAGTTTACTGCATTGGATTGTTCAGAGGCTATAATGAGAACACAGCAATTCTCTGTTGAGCAAAATAAAGTCTGTCAGGATTGATTATTTATTTTTATTGCCCTACAAATGCTGTGGAACTTCTATCATGCTCGAGTTTTTTGTTTCTTGTTTTTTGGGGTATTTTTTAAAGGAAAGGAAAATGAGAGAGTGTTGAAGTCTAGCTTCCCTTACTGATGCCATATGAATGGCTGGATTAGGTGGCCTTTAACAAAGTTTGTTTCATACCAAAATGTATAAATATGGAAATATTCTTTTCTTTTTAATTATGAAGAAGACTGTGCAAGGCCTAGTTCAAAAGTCCTTTATAATGCATCAAGTTTTTTATGATGTGAGTGAGGGCTGGCATGTGGGATATCTTGAGTCTAATATCAAAATGGACAGGGTCAAAGACTAATAATGCTGTTTATTCATTCAGTCATATTTATTGAGAGCTTACTGTGTGCAGAGCACTGTACTAAGCGCTTGGGAAGTACAAGTTGGCAACATATAGAGACAGTCCATACCCAACAGTGGGCTCACAGTCTAGAACAGTGGGCTGTTTACTAAGGGCCAACTGTACTAAGTGCTTGGGAAATTACAACAGATTTGGTGAACCTGACAGCTGGAAGGGATACTCTGTGAATCATATGGCCTCCAGGAAGCATCAGTAAGTTACCAAAGATCTCAAGAGACAGAGAGTTTACAAGCATTTTTGGTGTTTTTCATGTAGGTGGTGAAGACTACAGAAGCTACCTGTAGTTACTGTGATCATAAACTTCCTCCAGTAGTCTGTAAGCTCCTTCTGTCTGTCAACTCTATTGTATTCACTCAAGTGCTTAATACAGTGCTCTGCACACCGTAAGTTTTCAAACATCACTGATACTCTGGCAACTGCATTGCCTCTCTAGAATAAGGCACAGCATCAATACTTGTTAGCACCATTATCCCAGCAGGACTATGACCTATAAGGTTGAGTAATTTGGTACTGTGCAAACCAACAGGATTTTGATTTCTTTGCAGTCGTCCTTTGTCCTGGAGTCTTCATGACTGGACAAAATCCTGATCTTTGTTTCTAAAGGAAGCCTCCACCACCATCCTCATAATCACCATGAAAAGTTTCTCACTCCCTAATTTTAGGTCATTCTTTTATTCCACTTTGTTCTGTCCTCTATGATTGCTGAGAAGCAGCATGGCATAATGGATGGAGCATGGAAGTCGGAAGGTCATGGGTTCTAATCCACCACACATCTGCTGTGTGAGCTTGGGCAAGTTGCTTCACTTCCCTGGGCCTCAGTTACCTCATCTGTAAAATGGGGATTAAGACTGTGAGCCCCATGTGGGACAGGGATTGTGTCCAACCCGATTTGCTTGTATCCTTCCCAACACTTACCACGGTGCTTGCCACATAGTAAGTACTTAACAAATACTATTATTATTACTATTGTCGTTATTCTTATTATTACTGAGACTTGGTCAGAATCCCCCTTAGAAAAACCTATCATATTGCTTTAATATTTCCCTATAAGGACCTCTTTTGTATTTCTTTAATTGTTGGGAAACAACATGAGCTAGCAGGACCAGGGAATAAGAAGACCTGGGTTCTAAACCCCGTTTCACCACTTGACTGCTGTATGGCTTGCTAAGTCACTTTGGCAAGTCACTGAACTATTCTTTGCCTCAGTTTTTGCATCTTAAAATGGGGATTCAAAATGTGTTCTCTCTGTATGGCAAGGTCTGTCTCTGACTTGATTCTTGTGTCAACTCCAGGGCTTAGTTTGGTGTTTGGCACATTAATATTATTCAAAGAAGAAGAAGAAAAATAACAACCTTTGTGCCAGGCACTATACTGAGTGCTGGAGTAGATACAAGACACAGTTGCTAATCCACATAACAATACTAATGATATTTGTGTTTACTATGTGCCAAACACTGTACTAAGCACTGGAGTAGTTACAAGATAATTAGGTCACACACAGAGCTCACAAACTGAGTAGGAGTGAGAATAGGTACCGAATCCCCATTTTGCAGATGATGGAACTGAGCCACAGAGAAGTGAAGTGACTTGTCCAAGGTCACTCAGACAAGTGGTGAAGTGGGATTATAACCCAGGTCCTCTAACTCCCAGCTCTATGCTCTTTCCATTAGGCCACACTGCCACATGGGGCTCAAGGAGTAAGTTCTTAATAATTAATATAATCATCAGTATGCTGTTCTCTAGGTCCCCTTTGGTTTCTGTACATGCTTTTTGAAATGTAGTGCCTAGATGTAACAGTCCATTCTGACCAGTGGGATGCTTAATTCTCATCTCTTGTGGTGTTTACTCCTTTTAATGTGGCTCAATACCATGCTGACTCTTTTAAAATATGAACTGCATTTCCTGACTGAACATGGCTGTCTGAGTTAGATAGTATCAGATGTGCTGATACTATGTTTCAGACAGGGGCTCTGAGACCTGAAAAGTAATTTGAGTCCAAAATAACTACTTCTGTCTGTTTGACATCCTATCCCCACAGATTACTTATGTGTGCCCAGCGTTCTCTTCCCACATGTCTGTTTGGCTCTGGACATGACTTTACTACTAGAATGGCACAGCTGATTTTGATGCCATTCCTGATTTTTTTCTTTTCCTCATGAGAAAGAAGGGCATGAAGCTGCCCCTGAAAGAGGCTGAGATAGAATGCAATTACTATTAACGGTGACAGACATTGAAGTTTCCACGACTGATCTTTCTTATTACACTGCCTCACTTGACCATATACACACACATAACGATGTGTTAAAGTTCTGGGGTAAATACAAGTCAATCAGATTGTATGCAGTCCCTGTCCCTTGGAGCACACAGTGTGAGGGAGAGTGGATGTTTTGTCACCTTTCTGAAGATACGGAAACTGAGGCACAATGCAATTCCATCACTTGCCTGCTGTGTGACCTTGGGGGAGCTGGACCTAGAATCCAGTTCACCTGATTCTCAGTCACATGGTCTTTCAACTAGAGTGTGCAAAGTGAAACTTTTTAAGAAATTTTTCAATAAAGCTCTGCATTTTGATTTGGAGCTAGAATGGCATGCCTAAGCATAAGGAAAGCAGGAAGAAATGAGGTTTGGAGCCAAGAGCAAAATCAGGCATTGAACTGGGCAACATAATTTGGAGGCTCCATCATGCAATTTCTGAGGCAGAATCTGGTCTTTTAGCCTCCACTGTCTACTTTTTTGCCCTCTGTTCCTAGGGGCATATTCAGACTCCAAGCATCAGCTTTAACCCCAATATTCTTACCACCATCAGTATTTCTTGATCAATCAATGATATTTATTGAGCACTTACTATGTGCAGAACACTGAACTAGGTCCTTGGAAGAGTACAGAACAGCAGAATTAGCAGACATGCTTTCTGCCTTTAATGAGTTTATAGTCTAGAAGGGAGAATTCTAGACTGTGAGCCCATTGTTGGGTAGGGACCGTCTCTATATGTTGCTGATTTGTAATTCCCAAGTGCTTAGTACAGTGCTCTGCACACAGTAATCACTCAATAAATATGATTGAATGAAAAAGATTGACAATATGAATGTTCAGCATCACTAAACCATGAAAGTAGTAAAAATATATAGTCCCTGCCCTCAGAAAATTTCCAACAATTCCACGAAACTTTACGCTTGCTGCCCCTTTTCTGGAAATTGCAGCTCAGCAGCTTTGATCTAGAGTGCCTGGCTGCCCAGTTAATGGATTCAGGCTAAAAGTTTTAGGAATGGCCTTCACTTTTTCAGACTTCCTGGAAGCCGTTATTTTCCAAAGAAGCCATATGTGTATTTTATCTAAATAGAGCTTTCACTTAAAGCATTTACTGTGGCAGTCCTCAGTGGACTTTTCCAATGTGAACCTGGGAACACTCCCCATAATATATGAATGAGATATCATCAATAATCAATATCCCCATGAAAGCCCCATGATATATCAATGAGAAATACCATTTGTGATTGCATAAGGTCCATGGTTGCTTAGAATTCATTCGAGTTTCCATGAAACTATAACTTTCTTCTATTGACATTAGGAGAATTGTTCCAGCATCTCTTGGGAGAAGTACATTTTATTTCCCCATTAAAAAGATCAGCAACCTGGAAAGAGCTTCTTGATGGACACAGACAAGATTATTGCTTGAGGGGCTTCAATCATGACAGCACAATTAGCAAGCTAACAGGGTATTTAAATTTCAAGCCATCATTATTATTGCTGCAAGTTTTAAAGCATCTTGTGTACCCTCCCTTTCCATCTCACATTCCCCTTCATAGTCACACTTCCCCAACCTCAGTAAATCTTTTACAATCCACCTCATGGCAGTTTAGCAATAAAGTTGCAATAAAGTGAAATTATGTGTCTAAGTGTCTTCCGTTCACACTCCTGGTGGTAGATGTCAAGTGCTACAGGTGAGTTTGATTTACTAGGCTATTAATGACTGCATGGGACGCTATGCCAACTATTAAATGTGCCTCAACTCCTAGAGGATTTCATTACCCAAAATTGCACTATCCAATGTGTTTTTTGCATGAAGCAAAGGATTCAGTAACTCCATTCTTAGCCAGCATCAGAGTTTCCCCAGGAGGAACTCGGACAGTTCAGCATTATTGTAGTATACAGTTGTATTGCAATTCAAGCTCCTTCTCCACAAGTGGTAGGCTTGGTCATAATCTAGGGCAGTCAAAGGGATCTTTCTTCATCTATTCCTGCATATCTCACATCTCTTTTGATCTGAGAAAGAGTGCAAGGAAGACATCAAAGTACTGCTTTGGGGGCAGAGAAGGTATATCGGGTCTCCACTCAGAACTGTCTGGTACTGCATGCTGAAATTTTAAGTCGACTAATTGGCTTGTGTTCCTTAAGCCTCAGCCCCTAAGAGTGCTATTGCCTCTATTAATCATTTTTTTGTAATGGTATTTAAGTGTTTACTATGTGCCGCTGGGGTAGATACAAGCTAATAAGGATGGACACAGTTCATGTCCTACATGGAGCTCATTTCTTAATCCCCATTTTACAGATGAGGTATCTGAGGTCCAAAGAAGTTAAATGATTTGCCCACACAGCTGACAAGTAGTGGTGCTGGGATTAGAACCTAGGTCCTTCTGACTCCCAGGCCCATGCTATATCCACAAGGCCATGAGAGTACAGCATTCATTTATCCACAAAATTATATTTACTGAGCTCTTACTGTGTTCAGAGCACTGTTCTAAGCACTTGGGAGAGTACAGTATCATAGAGTTCTTAGACATGTTCCCTGACCACATGGAGTTTACTCTTCAGCAACAATAGCAATAATAGTCCTTGGCCACAAATTTGCATAGTTCATTTTGTTTTGGGTCAACAGGGTATGCACCTGGTTTGTTTTTTTTCAGTAATGGTGGGGTGGACCAGGATGCAGTGATGAAGAAGAGAGAAATTCTACTGATCTAAGGGAAATATTCACAAGTTGCCCACTCACCATAACTCACATAGAAAGCTAAGGTAGTATTTTTTTGACAAAAGTAGTTTAGATAATGGTGCTTAATCTCCCAGTTTTCAGAGGAATTAATAGGCAATAGAGAGCTCATCAAAGAGCTTTTTTCTCTGGGTATCTGGATAGGGTGGGTTAATAGAGGGAATACTTAGACTAAGTTCCTGCAGATTTTGTGCCTCCAGCCATGCCTCCCAGCAAGTCATTTAACTTTACAGAGCCAGTATTTTCCTCATCTGTCTACTACTTGGGAGTCTTGGAATATGATTATAAACTCCAACTTATGGAAAACCTGAGGCACAGATAAAGTACATTCGTTTGGCTTATTTTTATTTACATTAATGTCCATCTTGCCCTATAGACTATAAGCTCAACATGGGCAGGGAATGTGACTGCTAACTCTGTATTGTGCTCTCCCGAGTAGTACAGTGCTCTGCACATAGTAAGCACTCAATAAATACTACTGATTGGATTCTCCCAAGACCTTAGTACAGTGCTCTACCCATAGTGACCATTTAATACCATTGATTGACAGAGTAGGCCAGCTGTTGGAAGAGAGCCCAAATTTGAGTCTTCACATTTTTATCCAAGGGGGAATGCTCCATCTAGTCACCTCTGAAATTGTGACTCTTCCCTTCAAAACAACTAAATGGGTAAAAAATACCCCCTCATCCCCCAAACCCTTCCCCTCTACAAGTACATAAAAGCACCACTGTAAGGAATTTGTAGAAATAGATCAGAAGACTTGAAATATTTATGAATTTTGTTGCCAAAGGGCTGTCATCTTGATATGCTGATGCAATTATTGCCTTAAATAACTGATATTAAACAAAATAAATTCAGTAATGACCCTTACTGTGTATCAAATGCCATTAGATGTGTAAGGCTTTTTTCCTTGTGTTCTAAATTCACAGTTGTAACCCTTCAGACCATTGATTGACAGTAAAAGATTTCTAGGGCATTTCGACAACTTCACAAAAAAGAAGAAAATCAAAATGTCCTGAGGGATGAACATTAAATGATCATTATTTAGGAGAAAAACCAAGTTATCCATATTGTACCATTTCCTCCTACGTAAGCTGCTTTCCCTAGTCATACATATAATGGAAAGTTTCATGCACTTAGATTGCAAGACTTCTTCAACTACTTGCTTGGGGAAGTGCTGCCCTTTGACTTTCTACTTTTTACATCTAAACTGTACTTTTCTAACTAGTGCCCTAGATTTTGCACTTCTCTTTCAATTAAAGGATGACTTTATGCAGGTAAAGTGGAGGGTTGAGGCAATATTCCTGATGATTCAGGAAAAAGGGAAAAACACCTATGGAAGAAAGTTTGGAAAACTTTTGTGAATCTGATTAGCTATCTGCATTGACCACATTCTCCAACCAGTGCTCATTCTTCTGCATCAGGTGTACTGTGGGATCCCAACCTTGGAGACCATCACTAGGGCCTTCTGTCACCTTGGGATGCACTCATTGTGCCACTGTCCTCTTGCTCATATGGTTTTCTTTTCCACTGGCAATGTGCCATTGAGTTGCGCTGTTCCATTGTACAATGAACTAGGGTAGAGTAAGGTTAAAAAATATATATACTGTTCCTCCAGCTTAGTGTTCAGTTTGTCCTGGGGGAAATTATAGGGTGCTGGGCACCTGTGGATCTCCTAGTCTCCATTCTGAGTTAGGTCTTATCCTTCAGGCATCACTTTGCTCTTTATTCTCTGCAGGATCCTAGTCAGCATATTACTGGATCACTCTAGACTGTAAGCTCCTGGAGGGCTGGGAACATGTCTACCAACTCTGTTTTATTACACTCTTTCAAGCCCTTAGTACAGTGCTCCACATGTGAAGTAGTCAATAAATACTATTGACTGATAGTAAAGAATATCATTAATAGAAGATTCCATGAATCACAGTGTGGCTTGGAACACAACATGGCACAGCATACAGAATCTTTGCTGTCCATCAGATACAGGAAAATTACAAGGAACAGAAATGAATCAATCATTTATTGAGCACTTACTCTGTGCAGAGCACTGTACTTAGCTCTTAGGAGAAAACAATACAGCATAATTAGCAGACATGTTCCCTTACCATAACGAGCTTACAGTCTAGAGGGGAGACAGACATTGATATAATAATAATAATAATGATTACAGTAATTAAACACTGTGTCAGGCACCGTAGTAAGTGCAGGGGGAAACACAACCAAATTGGGTTGGACAGAGTTCCTGTCCCCCATGGGGTTCACAATATTAATCCCCATTTTACAGATGAGTGAATTGAAGCACTGCGAAGTACAGTGATTTACCCAAGGTCGCACAGCAGACAAGCGGTGGAGCCAGAATTAGAACCCATGGCCTTGTGACTCCCAGGCCTGTGCTCTATCCTTTATGCCAAGCTGCTTCTCCATTTCAGGGCTGTCAGTCCATTAGCATTATGTTACCAAGACAGCACACTGGACAAGGTCCTGTACAAGGAAGTAGAAAACCAAATAAAAATACATCCTTTAGAAGACTTTCAAATAATGGAATGGCAGTGTGACATCAGGCTCTAGGTCTAACTACAGGGCTAGGGAGCTGCAGTGTTGTCTATCCTTTTCTAGAGCTATGAGACTCAAACTCCTTAGAAGCAGCATGGCTCAGTGGAAAGAGCACGGGCTTGGGAGTCAGAGGTCATGGGTTCTAATCCTGGCTCCACCACTTATAGGCTGTGTGACTTTGGTCAAGTCATTTAACTTCTCTGTGCTTTAGTTACCTCATCTGTAAAATGGGGATTAAGATTGTGAGCCCCACGTGGGACAACCTGATCACCTTGTATCCCCCGGTGCTTATGACAGTGCTTTGCACATAGTAAGCACTTAACAAATACCATCGTTGTTATTAATATCTTGTATCTACACCAGGGGATAGACCAGTGCTGAGCATATACTGAGCATTTAGCAAATACCACAATTAATATTATTAATATTATAATTATTATTGTTACTTTTAGCAGGTGCTCCATCTGGTTTCTTAAGCATTTCTACCAGCATCTTTTACAGGCAGTCCTCAATATCAAATGGCAGGATAAGATCACAATGAAGTTTGGCAGCATAGCAGTCTCCTAAATAATAATAATAGTTATGATATTTAAGTGCCTACTACAGGCCAGGCACAACACTAAGCCCCAGGATTGATACAAGTGAATCTGGTTGGACACAGCTCCCTGTCCCACACTGGGCTCCCATTCTTCCTGCCCATTTTACAGATGAGGTAGCTAAGGCACAGAGAAGTGAAGTGGTTTGCCCAAGGCCACACAGAGAAGAGGCAAAGGCAGAATTAGAACCCATGATCTTCTGACTCCCAGGCCCATGCTCTATCCATTAGACCAGGTCGCTCCTCCTAGTACCATACCTATGTTCAACTCAACACGGCTGTCCTATGTGGGACCTGGAGGAGAAGGAGTGGCCGTAAGACACTCAAACAGCTGCTGAATGGAGAGCTGAAATAGGGAAACCAAAAGCAAGAAGACAGAGGAAACAGTTTAAGGACTCAGTGAGCTAAGCCTCAGGCAATGCTGTACCTAGGTTGAAAACCAGGAGACAGTTGCCAGTCCCATAGACTAAGTTTCTTGTGAGCAGGATCACCTCTACCAACTATGTTGTATTGTACTTTCTTGAGTTATTAGTACAGCGTTCTGCACATGGTGAGCACTCAATACATAAGATTAATTGTCAAGGAAGGACTAGCGTTACTTATTGCTCTCAAGAAAGGAGTGCCTCTTTTTGAGCAAAAACTTTGTAAAGAAAAGAGATAAGGAAGCAAAGGAGGAAACAGACCTGGATGCTTCACAAAGAGCATAGGCTTTGGAGTCAGAGGTCAAGGGTTCAAATCCTGGCTCTGCCAATTGTCAGCTGTGTGACTTTGGGCAAGTCACATAGCTTCTCTGTGCCGGTTACCTCATCTGTAAAATGGGGATTAAGACTGTGAGCCCTCCATGGGACAACCTGATCATCTTGTAACCTCCCCAGCACTTAGAACAGTGCATTGCACATAGTAAGCACTTAATAAATGTCATTATTATTATTATTAAGACAAAGGGGCAATCATTTTGTATGCACAATGTGTCTGGGACTCTGCATTCCACATTGGCATGCTTCTCTCTCTCTCTCTCTCTCTCTCTCTCTCTTACACATGCCCATAGACGTATTTCAGTGGTGTCTTTTGAATATATGTACGTATACCATATTGAGTATGTAATGTTTGCTTGAAATAGACAGTAGTATACATACAGTCTATATAGTCAATGCTATTTATTGAGCATTTGCTGTGTGCAGAGCACTGTACGGAACACCTGGGAGAGTATTATACAACAGAATTAGTAGGTACATTCCCTGTCCACAAGAAGCTTACAGTCTAGAGGAGTATATAAGCCATGTACAGACACTATATGTACTTGCAGCCAGGTTGTATGTGTTTATCATTTGAGGACGGAAGGAGAGAAAGGAAGAGAAACAAGGGATAAAATCCTCTGTACTTTGGGGCCCAGAGCTACATTTTTCCTTCTCAAATTGGAATAAGACTGATTTTTTGAAAGTGAGAATACCTTTCAATAGCTTATTGAGGGAATAAATTGTAATTACTTAATTCCCCTTTGGTTTAAATGTATACCTTGAGCATCTTGGGGCTTCCAACAAAACCAGGAGGTGAGTCCCTACAAAAATTAAGTACCACTACCTCTGCAAACTAGAGATTTCTATGTGAACCAGTTGGGGGAGCTTAGGAAGAATCATCCACAAAATACCATTTTGAAAGTGCAGAGAATTCCCCCAAATGCCTAACAGTTCATTCAGTTTTATAACTTTGGATTACATTCTCGACCAACCCTGAACTAAGGAAAATTTGTACTGTTAGAACATGCACTTCGAAAGACCCTATGCATGTTTGCTCAACTGTTTTTTGTGAAATCAGTCACATCCTACCTTGATAGAAGTGTGTTGTCAAAAGATTCCTTCCTTTCCAGAGTTTTATCCATGTCACCTAAGGACCTGGGTACTTACTGCCTAGGGCACGTATTATACATCTCATATCTTTAAACTCTTTTGCTTCCTCCTATCTTTAATTTATTCTATTGTCTATCACCTCTGTTAGACTGCAAGCTCCAAGAGGGCAGGGATTATGTCTTCTGTCTCTATGCTACTCTCCCAAGTGCTTTGTACAGTGGTTGGAGCCCAGTAAGAATTCAATAAATGCTGTTGATTGCTAGCCAAAACTTTTAGTAGAAATTGGTTATGGAAGAACAGAGCATAACGGGACTCAGTCAATCAATAGTATTTCTTGAGTGCTTACTACATGCGGAGCACTGTACTAAGTGCATGGGAAAGTACAATACAACAGAATTAGCAGACACGTTCCCTGCCTGTAATGAGTTTACAGTCTAGATGGGGAGACAGGCATTACTAAGAATAAACAATTTATGGTATATATTTTTAAAATATGTATCTAACTACTGTTTGAACACACTGTGGCCTTCCCATTCACCAATTCCATTAAATCATATTTACTGAGCACTTACTGTGTGCTAAGCACTGTACTAAGCACTTGGGGGAATACAATATAGCAGCAGACACCACAGGTGCTCCTGAACTGAATTGTATAACACCTGGTATTTTCTCCCAAGTCTTATAGGGTTAGTAAAGCTACAGAATACACCAAATTATGGACAACAACATACAAAATAAAAGACTTGGCTGAAAATGTTGAAGTCTTCAACAACAATAGCTGCTATTATTTTTCCATATATTTGATGGTTAAGTAATGTTTCTTGAATCCCTTGAAGCGTTGACATATCACGTTTTATATTTCAACAAACTACTCAGTGTAGTGTGTCTTTTTTTCCCCCTCATTTATTTGAAAATGCTATTCTGTGCATCATGGGATCAAGAAAATATGGCTTTTTGGAGGCTGTTTAAAAGTCAACTGTCCTCTCTATTCTGTTCTAGATCTGCTGAGATCAAGCCTCCAGAGATTTAATACATTTATCTGTGCAGCACCATTAAAGAATCACCTTTGTAGTGATGTAAATAGGCTTAATTGCAAATGCAGCCAAATAAATCTTCATGTCCATGCCTATTAAAGTGCTTATCTGGGAAACTTATTTATATGCTTTATTCTGTTTAGTTCAGCTTGACAAAGCAAACATTATACATATTAAGGGTTCTACTCAAATGATATACATGTCTTTCCTTACTGACCATACTCTGGGAATGTGTAGAAGAAGGTAAGGATTTGGTGACAGATTAAATATGGTGGCTGACAGAGAGAGAGGAACCTTTGATAATGCATTCATTCATTCATTCAATTGTATTTGTTGAGCGCTTACTGTATGCAGACCACTGTACTAAGCGCTTGGGAAGCACAAGTTGGCAACATATAGAGATGGTCCCTACCCAAAAACGGGCTCACAGTCTAGAAGGGGGAGACACAAAACAAAACATGTAGACAGGTATCAAAGTTGCCAGAACAAATAGAATTAAAGCTGTATAATAATAATGATGGCATTTATTAAGTGCTTACTATGTGCAAAGCACTGTTCTAAGTGCTGGGGAGGTTACAAGGTGATCAGGTTGTCCCATGGGGGGGCTCACAGTCTTCATCCCCATTTTACAGATGAGGGAACTGAGTCACAGAGAAGTTGTGACTTGCCCAGAGTCACACAGCTGACAATTGGTGGGGCTGGGATTTTAATGCATGACTTCTGACTCCAAAGCCCAGGCTCTTTCCCCTGAGCCACACTGCTAGACTTGGTTCTATGATGTTTGCAAGTTCTACCGTTTTGTTATTTTTGGAAAGTTACTATTAGAATAAGTAAGCAAAAATTTAATGAAAGTTTGCCTTAATCATTGTAGAAACCCATTGGGCTTTATTTCATTAGCAAAATCTTTGCTATTTCAGAGGAAGCACATATACTATTCGTTTTGATATGAGCTTGTATCTTCATTTTGAAGGTAATTAAGATAGGTATCACTTCTCTAGGTCTCTAAGTGTTGAATCTAGACAATATCATGATGACATAAGTGGGCTGGGCTAACCTCTGGGGCAACTTGATTGCCTGAGATATGATTAAATTTCATGTGCCAGTGTCCTAAGTACTTAGAGTAAAACTGCCATGCACTCTGTGAGTTAATGTGTTTTATATGGACTACAGGATCCCTTGAACTCATTATTTACAATTTTTTGCAAAGTGACAAGCCGTATGTCCCCTCTGTACATTTATTCACCCCATCCTCTATCCCACAGCACTTGTGCATATATCTTGTAATTTGTTTGAATGTCTGTCTCCGCTTATAGAGTGTAAGCTCCTTGTGGGCAGGAAACTTTGCTTCTCCCCACTAACTGCTCAGCACAAATCTCTCTCCACACCTCTAACATCTCCCAAGGCCAACCATTTCCTTTCACATCCAGCAAAAAATCCTTACCACAGGCTATGTAAATATTTATTTTGATTACACTGTGTATCAATACTTTCATGCCTGTCTTGTGAGCAGGGAGTAGTTTTTTAAATCAACCAATCAGTGTATTTATTGGGCACTTACTGTGTGCAGAGCACTTTCCTATGTGCTAATAGTCCTCAGGGAGTTTAGGGAAATAGCATGGCATAATGGATAGAGCATGGTCCTGGGAGTCAGAAGGTCATGGGTTCTAATACTGGCTCTGCCAGTGGTCTGCTGTGTGACCTTAGACAAGTCACAACTTCTCTGTGCCACAGCTCATCTGTAAAATGGGGATTGAGCTGTGAGCCCCATGAGAGAAAGGGACTGTGTCCAGCCAATTTGCTTGTATCCACCCCAACACTTAGTACAGTCCCTGGCACATAGTGAACGCTAAACAAATGCAACAATTATTACCCTTCCTAGGCACTTAATACAGGGCAGTACACTCAGAAGACAATGAATGCTATTATTGCTACTACTACAAGGCTCTTTATCAACTCTCTCCATCTCATATTGGCTGTCTTCACCTGCTAGACTTTATCTTTCGCTTCATTCATTCAACTCATACAGTCAAATGTATTGAGTGCTTGCTGTGTGCAAATCACTGTACTAAGAACTTGGGAGACTACAGTGTAACAATAAACAGACACATTACCTTCCCACTCTTTTCCTTTCCCCAGCTCACTAAGTTTATCCAACTCTCAGTGCTCTCATCTCTGATTTTTTGCTTACACTGTGTCAACATCCTCTAATGGCAACCTATTTCCTTTCATAACTAGTAAAAACTTGTAAACACTGTGTCCTCTCTCTAGACTCTTTTCTCAGCCCAGAAATTCCTCCCCACATCCTCCCCCTGCCAAATTGACCAAGCCATAGTTCTTACTCTCTTCAAGGCCCTCCTAAAATCACACTTTGCCCTATTAATTCACAGTACTTCATGCCACCCTTTGCCAGTATGGATTTAATAGTGTGATCAATTATTCATTCATTGAGAAGCAGCATGACTTAGTGGCAAGAGCACTGGCTTGGGAGTCAGAGGATGTGGGTTCTAATTCTGGCTCTGCCACTTGTCTGTTATGTGGCCTTGGGCAAGCCACTTAACTTCTCTGTGCCTCAGTTACCTCATCTGTAAAATGGGGATAAAGACTGTGAGCCCCACGTGGGACAACTGAAATACCACTACCTTGTGTCTACCCCAGTGCTTAGAATAGTGGCTGGCACCTAATAAGCGCTTAACAAATACCATAATTATTATTATCCTCATACTGTTCTGTTGTTTACATCCTTGTTTTTCCTTCTATTATCACTCTTCTTAGTATTTTTCCCCTGTCTGTTCCACCCCTCTTGGATTATAAACTATGTGCTGGAAGGGAATCTGTCTTTTGCTTGGGTGGTTCATTCATTTATTCATTCATTCGTATTTATTGAGCACTTACTGTGTGCGGAGTACTGTACTAAGTGCTTGGGAAAGTACAGTACAACAATAAACAGTGACATTTCCTGCCCACAATGATCTCACTACAGCCCAGAGGACTTCCCTGATGGCTTAGTATAGTTATTTGCCCTCATTGAGAACATAATGAATACCACTGATGGAACAATCAATGGTATTTATTGACTGCTTACAATGTGCAGAACAGTGTACTAAGGACTTGGGAGAGTTGGTTGACCATAGATGGTGGGCTGTTTTGGGATATGTATTGATCAAGAGTTTTCAGAATGAACATTGTATTAATGTCCCAGACATTATGTACCCGACTGAAGAATTTCTATCATTGACCAGATTTCATAGGTTCAGTTGTAGCTAAGTTCATAAACATGGCATTTCAGAGAATCCCACTGTTTCTGTCTTTGGTTAAGAAGATCACTAGCATTTCCACATCCTTGTTTAAATCTATAAGCAAGGCATGACATCCATTAAACATTGCACATCAACACCCATCCCACTTTTTAAAAAGTTTAGGCATTTATCAAAATGTCAGAATGATTAAAGCTGCAACCCTACAATCAATCAATCATATTTATTGAGCACTTACTGTGTGCAGAGCACTGTACTAAGTGCTTGGGAAGTACAAGTTGGCAACACATAGAGATGGTCCCTACCCAACAGTGGGCTCACAGTCTAGAAGGGGAAGACAGAGAACAAAACCATTTATTTTATTTTGTTAATATGTTTTGTTAACAAAATAAAATAAATAGAATATAAATGTACAAGTAAAATAAATGAATAGAGTAATAAATACGTACAAACATATATACAGGTGCTGTGGGGAAGGGAAGGAGGTAAGGCGGGGGGAGGAGGGGGAGAGGAAGGAGGAGGTTCAGTGTGGGAAGGCCTCCTGGAGGAGGTGAGCTCTCAGTAGGGCCTCAAAGGGAGGAAGAGAGCTAGCTTGGTGGATGTGGGGAGGGAAGACATTCCAGGCCAGGGGGATGATGTGGGCTGGGGGTCGACGGCAGGACAGGTGAGAACGAGGCACGGTGAGGAGATTAGCGGCAGAGGAACGGAGGGTGCGGGCTGGGCTGTAGAAGGAGAGAAGGGAGGTGAGGTAGGAGGGGGCGAGGTGATGGAGAGCCTTGAAGCCGAGGGTGAGGAGTTTCTGCCTGATGCCTAGGTTGATTGGTAGCCACTGGAGATTTTTGAGGAGGGGAGTAACATGCCTAGAGCGTTTCTGGACAAAGACAATCCGGGCAGCGGCGTGAAGTATGTATTGAAGTGGGGAGAGACAAGAGGATGGGAGATCGGAGGGGAGGCTGATACAGTAGTCCAGACGGGATAGGATGAGAGCTTGAACGAGCAGGGTAGCAGTTTGGATGGAGAGGAAAGGGTGGATCTTGGCAATGTTGCGGAGCTGAGACCGGCAGGTTTTGGTGATGGCTTGGATGTGAGGGGTGAACGAGAGAGCTGAGTGTAGGATGACGCCAAGTTTGAGGGCTTGTGAGATGGGAAGGATGGTAGTGCCGTCAACAGTGATGAGAAAGTCAGGGAGAGGGCAGGGTTTGGGAGGGAAGACAAGGATTTCAGTCTTGGACATGTTGAGTTTTAGGTGGCGGGCAGACATCCAGATGGAGATGTCCTGAAGGCAGGAGGAGATGTGAGCCTGGAGGGAGGGGGAGAGAGCAGGGGCAGAGATGTAGATTTGGGTGTCATCAGCGTATAGCTTTTATCAAAGCTTTTATCAAACATCTCTCCCCAATCTACTCTTTTTCCATCATTTTATCCTGTCATTTTCACAACTGCATACTGTTTTGTGACAAAAATTGTACTTTATTAAAATGCCTAGTTACCACAGTAGGTCTTTGATAGAACACAAATAAATTTGAGAACTGTTCTCCTTAGTGCTTCTCTAAATATACATGTTTGCTTCCCTGAGTGTGTAAATAGGGGGAAGGGAATAAAGGGCATTGGGTTTCTTTTTGAGAGTATTTGGACACTAGTTAAGTTGCCTAGCTAATTAGCCTGTGCCCTTGGTAAGAGTAGTAGCAGCAGCAGACATAAAGGAATTTTATGACATTCCTCCTTTCTGTTAAAATTTTATTGCATTTTCATGGCAGTTTGCACTTGGGAGGGAAGTCTAAATGGTATTGGCTTTAGTGGTATGACTGAAGTTTTTAGCATAGTCATAAGGGGAAACAGTAGATGCAGTAATGAATCACTGTGGCATTGGATGAAGATGTAATTGTAGGTGGTAAATAGACCCACAGAATATTTTTTGGCCAGCAAAAATTGTTAAACGTTCTTCTGCATGGTGATACCCCTGATTTCCATGGCATTCCCTAGAGCTTTTCCTAGTAGTCAGACAACTATGACCATACTTGTGACCTGCACCTTAATTTAAGTCTAAGCACATCTCCTGAAAGATGAATGGCATTTCATTATGGTCCTACAAGCTCCACTTTGTCAGTCTGTTTTGCATTATAGATTTTTTTTTCCAAATTCTGGAGCATAAAGTGTTTATCGCTTCCTTTGGTTTTATGTCTGTAGGTGAATGCTAATAGGTTATTGACTCTATGCAGATTCACTGGGCAAGAAAAATGCTTAGCATCAAGGCTAGCATAGTGAGTTAATCTTCATATAGGCAAGATGGAGTATTTTGTGTCAGAATAATGCAGAAAGGGTTACAATCGATACTTAAGAACAACAACTATATAATGGAGAGAGGAGGTGGCTCATTGGATAAATCATTAGCCATAGGTTTCCTTCCAGCCTCAAATGCGGACTGGTGTTGGAAAGATAATACTCTTAATGGTTGCACTCAGTTCCCTGCTTCATGGGAAAGTGTAGACCTATATCACTGCATGTGACTAAACACCAACTCACAGGGACTGTGAATATCCTATTCAAATTTAAGAGAGTTTGGAACAAAAGCAGGAGCTGACCTGGAGGTCATTGTGCCACAGCATCCAATGTGGCTCAGAACAAAACATCCTTTTTTATGCTTTCAAGGACAAGAAGAACATATTTGACTAGAAATCCCCAAAGGGGCATTTGAACACAATGCAAATTTATCTTCTACTGTGCCTTCTGAACATCTATGAACACTTTGAAAAGGATAAGTCCATGTGGCACTACCGGCATAATGATTACTATAATCAAGCCCTTTCTACCCAAAAAATATCTCAGGATATTTGGTTGGAAAACTGCTACTTTCAATTTTCATAAACAGCCAAATTTTGTGGCTAGTTAGGAATCGTTAACAACTTTGTGTCATGGACAATTGACATGGCTTAATCAGTGGCTATGCCAGGTCTATGCTAATTTAATCTTGGACCGTCAATAAACACCATATCTAAAATAATTCACAAGATGCTTCTCCCTTTTCAGCACACTTTCAATGATATGCATATAGGCAAAATAGTAAGCCAATTTGAAAAGTCCAGAGGCCAGGAAGATTCATAAAGTGGTTTCCAGCTACAGACTAAACTGATGTTCTGTGGAGATGTAAACTTCCCTAGCCTGCCAAGAATATAGGATTTGGACCCATGATGAATATCAGATTGAATTACTTGACTCGTTTTATCATCACACACATAAGACATAATTAATAGAAATTGAGAGGCAGGGATGCCAGTGATTCAATTTTATTCCCTAGGCTAATTTATCAATAGCTGGGATGGCTGGGTCTGAGCTTCTGTTTAGACAGCATAACCAAGTAAGTGAGGTCTATTACCAGGGCAGGAAGAGAAGCCCCAGATTCTACTGGAACACCCTAACCTACAACTTCAAACAATGTGGCAAGCTGTAGCATTCTGGGGAGTAAAAGCAGCAGACAGACCACCCTGCTGAGCAATAATTAAAGGCAGTGTAATGGTGGTGTTTATTGAGCACCTACTATTTGAAGAGCACTGTTCTAAGCGCTTGGGAGGGTACAATACAACAAAGTTATCAGACATGTTCCCTGCCTACAGTGAGCTTATAGTCTAGAGGGGGAGACAGGCATTTATATAAATAAAAAATTTATAATGCATAATTTAAAGTTATGTATATAACTCCTCTTTATGAGTAAAGGGGTTGTGCCACCCATGAGGCAAAACTGCAAAGCTGCAAATAGTGACAAATGTTGCAAAACATAGCTTAGGTTGCTAACCAATTCCCAGACTGTAGGCTTTCTTAATGAGGAAAGGTTGCCACTGAAGAACAAGTTTCTGCAGCCTCATTTAAAGATATTTGATCAATATTAAGCTTCTTGTGGATGGGGAATGTGTCTACCAACTTCCCAAGTGTATTCTCCCAAGTGCTTAGTGCAGTGTTCTGGACACAGTAAATGCTCAATAAATTTTATGGATTGATTGGCTGGAGGTGTAACTCTCAGCATCCTAGAACACATTTGGAAAATTCTATACACTTCATTACTCAATCTTTGTTTCTCTAAGAAACTTCATGAATCATTTTTAAAGAGAATAGAGATGGGGTATTTAGCCACATTTTAGCCCCTTTAGTTAGCTTTAGCTTCTAAAGATGGCAGAGGCCAAATTCTGTCAAGATAGTCATAAACTAGCATCCAAATGACACTATAAAGTGCAATTATAAAAAGAAAAATAAATGTTGCATCATGTATTTTTTTTTCAAACTCTGGAGCTTAATTTGGTAGGTAGGTACATCAAAGTGTAGTATGGTTCTATCTTCTAATCATTTAGCCACTGCCTTAAAATCTAAAACCTTCTCAAATATGGTAGCAGCAAGAAGATCCCATGAAGAGCCAAGAGATAATCCATCAAAAGAAGAAGGGAGTGCAGAATTAGGAGTCAAGGAGAAGTATATTGTAATCTCCCAAGTGTTCCTCACACAGTAAGCGCTTCATAAATGAGATTGCCTGATTTATTGTTTCCTCCACTGGTCTTGCTCTAAAAGATATTTCAGCCTTCATGGACTTAAGTTAAAGCTGGAATGGTTTCTAATGTGTGATTAAGATGCTGAAGGGCTTACTACCACATTTGTGGAATACTTGGCTAAGGTCCCATTTCTGATAGCTGCAGAAATTATTTTCTAACACTTTAAATATTCTATAAAATAAACATTCTCCATAGCACTGAGATCTCGACCTTCAAAAAGTGTTCAGTGACTGGAACCAGTTTTTAGGGAGGATCTTATGAGGTTAATACAGCATGTCTCAAAATAGGTATGAGAATGAGGATTATGAAATGTAACTAGTTCGGGGCATGAATAGAATTCAGTAGTTGACTGTGAAGGCTTGAAAAATTGCCTTTCAAAAATATCTGGAAAATAGGACAGAAGGAAGCATTTCAATTTAGAGGCCACAAAACATTGGCCTGCCTTTATAACTTATGCACACAAGCTTCGCCTCAGTCGCTGCCAGGAGGTTAAGAAGGTTAACTTGTTTTTATTTAGTTTTCTTCATTAGAACGAAAAACAGTTGGGGCACCAGGTGATTCTTAATCAATTGACAGCTCAGTGCATATCCTGGGCCAAGTTTTAATCCTCTGTGACTCCCCATTGCTACCCTTGAAATCACGTAACATGAGAATCTGGCGCAGAATCACCTACTTAATGCTTGCATGATAGTTGGCCACATGCCAGACCATTGACCATATCCTAGGAAGGGATAAGTGCTGTTGGAACTTGCTAACTCTCAGGATGGAGATTTAGTGAATAGGGGATTGGCGGGGGCTGAGGGAGGGTGGAGAAGAAAGAGATTTAAATTGGCTTTCCACCGATATGCTATCTGCCTCATTCCTTTGCAGATACAATCCCCTGAAAACAGGTTTCTAGAAGGGGTCTCCGGGAAGGGGTCCTGCTCCAGGAACATTTATCTACTTGGATCTGTGGAAAAGCTGCCAGTTTTCTCCTTTATAAGAATGTCACTTTTAGCCTAACTGTATTTCCTAGAGAATACATGAAACTGCTGGTGTTACCGCAAATGGGGTTAAAGATGGGTACTGCACAGGCAGAATGAAGTGGAGTGCTGAAAAATTGATGAATTTGAGGAATGTGGAAGGAGAACCTGAACAATTCAGCCATAAAACAAATCAAGTCCCCTTTCCCAGGAGTCGGTGTTTTGGTATTAATTGACTGAGAAAGTCTTATAGTTGAATTTGAGACTCTAGACTGTAAGCTCATTGTGGCGAGGGAATGTGTCTGTTGTTATATCATTCTCTCCCAAGCACTGTGTATGTGCTATGAGCACATTAAGCACTCAATAAATATTGCATGAATGAATGAGTTCGACTTGGGCACATAAATGTCTATGAAAGTCTTAAGGGCTAGTTTTGATTTTTGTCAGTGCTAATAATAATAATAGTTATGGTATTTAAGTGCTTACTATGTGCCAAGCACTGTTCTAAGCACCAGGGTAGATACAGGGTAATCAGGTTATCCCATGGGGGTCAAACATTTTAAATCCCCATTTTACAGATGAGGTAACTGAGGCACAGAGAAGTTAAGTGACTTACCCAAGGTCATACAGCAGATGAGTGGCGGAGCCAGGATTAGAACCTATGTCTTCTGACTCGGAAAAAGTCAGAGGACTTTGACTGTGATTCTTCACCCTATATTATTAAAACACTACATTCCCACCCTATTTGTAGATTATAAGTGCGAGAGGGATATATTCCTCAAATTCTCAACTAGATTCTTTTTCCTAGCACTTATTATAGTGCTTGATGCACAGTAAGAGCTTAATAAATACTATTATACTGTTGATCAATACTACTCCTTATCCTGGTTCCCTCTTCCTCCTGCATAATTTTAAAAGTCTTCTTGGAGTCTTGGGGACTGAGAGAAGGAATGATGGGGCAGAGTGGACCTGGAGTTACCTAATGCCCCCAGTTACAGAACCCTTACTGGGCCCTACTGTACCACCACACCCTTGCCCTGGTCTCTCTGTTGCCCAAAAGATTTATTAATAATAATAAATAATTAGGGTACTTGCTAAGTGTTTACTATTTGCCAACCACTAGTATAAGCACTGAGGTAGATACAAGTTAATCAGGTTGAACACTGTCCCTGTCCCACATGGAACTCACACTCTTAATCCTCATTTTATAGTTGAGATAACTGAGGCCCAGAGAAGTAAAGTGACTTGCCGAAGGTCACAGCAGAAATTTGGCAGAGCCAGGATTAGAACCCAGGACCACCTGATTCCCAGGCCCATGTTTTATCCACTAAGCCACACCATTTATCATAGAAAATGATGCTATACTCAGCCTCCTCTTGTTACTATTTTTAAGTCTACTCCCTTAACTCACTCCTTGAAGAAGAGCCACCAAAAAAGACTGGGTGGTCCTCTCTGATTCCTCTTTGTGCCTTGGGTGTGTTCAGGCTTACAGCACGAACTTTCCTATGTCCTACTCTCCCAAGCACACATCTTGCCTCAAGATGGTCTATGTTCTCTGTCTCCAATTGCCTCCCTGCCTTCCCCTACCTTCTCCTCAGTCCTCTCTGATTGGCTCAGCTAAGTCTCTTCACTTCCTTCAGGGAGGGGCACCATGGAGTGACTCTTCTGGCTTCCTCCTCCTCCTTTTTGTGAGTGCATGTGTGTGTCTGTGGTAGTGGCAGTGTAACTTGCCATTAGAGAAGCAGCGTGGCTCAGTGGAAAGAGCCCGGGCCTGGGAGTCAGAGGTCATGGGTTCTAATCCTGGCTCCGCCACATGCCTGTTGTGTGACCTTGGGCAAGTCACTTAACTTCTCTGAGCCTCAGTTACCTCATCTGTAAAATGGGGATTAAGACTGTGAGCCCCACGTGGGACAACCTGATCACCTTGTATCCCCCTGCCCAGAGCTTAGAACAGTGCTTTGCACATAGTAAGCACTTAACAAATGTCATTATTATTCTTATTATTATTATTATGGATGTAGAATCCCTGAACTAAACTGAATCCCTGAACTAAAGGACCCTATAGTGTAGGTGGGGGGAGTCACAAACTAATGTACAGATAAAATGAAATGCTAGAAAAGTGGATATGCAGAGTAAACCATGCAAGTCACTATGTATGCAAGTGATACAGGTGGTCTGTAAGGTCACAAGTATGTTTAGCTCATTTGCTGTCGTGGACCAGCCTCCTGAACTGAGGTGAGCAGGGAAAGAAAACAGGGAGCATTTAAGCAGGGGTATGTATGAGCATGTATGTAGAGAAGCAGCATGGTATACTGAATAGAGCATGGGCCTGGGAGTAAGAAGGTCATGAGTTCTAAACCTGGCTCTGCCTCTAGTCTGCTGTGTGACCTTGGGTCAGTCACTTCACTGTGCCTCAGTTACCTCATCTTTAAAATGGAGATTGAGACAGTGAACCCCGCGTTATTAATAATAATACCATTATTATTGTCATTATTATTATTAGGAGCTAAATGACAAGCAAAAAGAGAGGGACAGTAATGTGGGGGAGAGGCTACAAGACTCAAAGAAAAGCACCCAGAGAAGAAAAGGAGAAAGGGAGAGTGGAAAATTAAGCAACAGATAAAAAGAATGAGGAATAATGATGAGAGACTCATTGAAAGCAAGCGGACCAGGAAGTACAAGACAGAGAGAAGGGCAAAATATAGAAGTATTTGAGAACTATGAGAAACTCTCATCTTCCCATGGAGTCCTAGGGCCCTCCTTTCCCACCCCTTGTTCCCTGTGTTCATGGGTCCTAGTGGTCCTGGGAGGTGGACAGCTAGCTAGAGATCTGGGGAATGGGGGTTGGGGGCCCAGAGGCTCCAAGTCTGCCACTAACACTGTCTCACTTCTGCTGAGAAGCAGCAAGGTGTAGTGAGAAGCATTTATTCATTCACTCATGCTTATTGAGCACTTACTGTGTGCAGAACACTGTACTAAGTGCTTGGGAGAGGACAATACAAAAAACAGACACATTTCCTGCCCGAAACAAGCTCACAGTCTACAACCAGCATGGCCTAGTGGATAGAGCACAGGCCTGGGAATCAGAAAGTCCTGGGTTCTAATCCCAGCTCCACCACTTGTCTGCTGAGTGATCTTGGGCAAGTCACCCACTTCTCTGGACCTCAGCTCCCTCATCTGTAAAATGGGGATCAAGATTGTGAGACTCATGTGGGACAAGGACTGTGTCCAACCTGATTTGCTTGTCTCCACTCCGGCCCTTAGAACAGTGCCTGGTGCATAGTAAATGCTTAACAAATATCATCAATATTATTATTATTGTCATTACCTAGTCACTGTCCTCCATTGCTTATAATAACAGTGGTATTAGTTAAGCACTTACTATATGATTATGGTTTTCAGTAACCACATATCATATGTCAAGCATGGTGCTAAGACAGAAACAAGACAGTCTCTGCTCCACAAGGGGCTCCCAGTCAAAGAGTGAGAGAGAATCAATATTTAATGGCCATTTAACAGATGAGGAAACTGAGGCACAAAAGCCAAGTGGCTTGCCCATGTCCACATGGCAGGCAAGTGGTGGAGCCGGGATTTGAACTTGAGTCTCCTGTTTCTCAATTCTCTACTCTTTCCACTAGGCCCTGCTAATTCTCTATAAACCGTCAGGGAATTTATGCTCACAGGTTCTTGAATTCCCTTTTCTGGACCACATCTGGGCTCAGTTGGGGTTTTTTGTTTTGTTTTGTTTTGCTATGAGAGAGACTCATGCAAATTGTCTCCTAATGCTGAATTTGATCCATTTGCAAGTGAATTCATTGCCAAAGAATCCATCAGTCAGAGTCCTTTCATTGTTAATGAGTGATGAGTGAGGAGAATGAGACAATATGTTCAAAATACTAACTCATTCCCTAAATGATGTCTGAAGAAAAACTGCATGAAGCCAAATAGGAAGATGTTTATGTTTTAATTGACACATTAGTCCTCTCCCTCCAAGAAAAAAAATAGCATACACAACAGCTATCTCTTACAAATGTCAGTACATAACTAAAGGTAATTGTAGCACACAGGCCCTGATAATTGCAAATATATCAGCCATTCCACCTGGTGAAATTATTGCATGTAGGAGACAAATGAGTTCTCAATATCTCAATATTTGAACATTGCATTTGTAATTCAGTTGCTCACTGAACCACATAATCTATGCCAAGGATCGTTATTATCACTATAATTCAAAAATAAACTCAATGGGCTTGATTCTTATTTGACATGTGTGGGGACATAGCTTGCAAAATTAGTTCTGTACACCTTGTACAAGATCTCATTATTCTTGCATATTTTTCATGATTCATAATGCACATATAACATAGGAAGGATGTTGGTTTGTTACCAGGAAAGCCTGAGTATGGGTCAGGAGTTTTGGACCGGTTAGCAACTATCCTGCTGCTCCTCCAAAAAACAGTGGAAGAAAGGTCAATTTCTGGAATTTAGAAGAGAAACAACATGGGGACTTGGAAGAGGCTCTACTCATCTCTGAGGCTGAAAAACACTTAGTCCAGTGCCCGGCACATAGAAAGCACTTAACAAACTCCATAAAAAAAAACACCCTTCCTTTGGTCCCAGTGCCCCTTCCAGCTTCTGGCCTATCTTCGTTTTATGATTCCTGTTAAACTCTTGGAATGAGTTTTTTACTCCAACTCCCTCCACATCCTCTCCTCTAACTACCTCTAGTCCCACTGTAATTAGGTTTCTGTGCCCTCCACTTCACTGCACCTGCTCTTTCCAAAGTCACCAATGACCTCCTCCTTGTCAAGTCAACTCCAGCCTAATTGTCTTTGACCTCTCAGCAGCTTTTGACACTGTGGACCATTCTCCTGCAATTCTATCAAACCTTGGTTTCACTGTTATGATTCATTTCTGGTTATCCTCCTCCTTTTCCGGCCACTCCTTTTTGGATTCTTTCACTGGTTCCTATCTGCCACCTATCTCCTAACTGTGAGGATCTCTTAAGGCTAGGTTCTGGGAGCCCTAGTATTCTCCATTTACACCCACTCCCTTGGGGTGTTCTATCTGATCCCTTGGTTTCATCTATCATCACTACGCTGATAACTCCAAAGTCCAACTTTCCAACCTTGACCTCTCCGAGCTCTACAGTTTTACATTTCCTCCTGCCTTCAGGACATCTTTATCTGGATTTCCTGCTGTCACTTCAAATTCAGCATGTCCAAAACTGAACTTCTCATCTTCCCTCCCCAAATCTATCTTCCCAACACATTTTCTATCACTGTTGACAAAACACTGGGAGCAGTGTTTCCTAATGGTTAAAGTGTAGGCCTGGGAGACAGAGGACCTGAGTTCTAATTCCAGCTCCATCTCTTGTCACCTGTGGCCTTGGTTAACTCATTTAACTTGTCTGTGCCTCAGTTACCTCATCTATAAAATGGTATTAAGACTGTGGGGTCCATCAGGGACACGGACTGTATCCAACCTAATTTTCTTACGTACATCCAAGAATTTAGTAGAGTACCTGGCCCATAATAAGCACTTAAATTGCATTATAGAAAAAAAAGCATTCTCCTTGTCTCATAAGCCTGCAATCTTGACCTAGTCAATCAGTCAGTGGTATTTGAGTGATTACTACATGCAAATCACTATACTAAGCACTTGAAAGAGTACAGTACAAAAGGGTTGTTACATATAATTCCTGCCCCCAAGAATCTTATAGTTTAGTGGAAGGGTCAAACGTTAAATTAAATTACAGATAGGGGAAATTGCCAAATGTAAATATATAGGCACATATTTATTATATATCGTTTATTATTAATATTTATTGATAATTAATATATCATTTATTATATATATAAATATATATATATATAAAATAAATGATATATATATATAGGAGAAGCAGCGTGGCTTAGTGGAAAGAGCCCGGGATTTGGAGTCAGAGGTCATGGGTTCAAATCCTGGCTACCCCACTTGTCAGCTGTGTGACTTTGGGCAAGTCACTTAACTTCTGCACCTCAGTTATGTCATCTGTAAAATGGGGATTAAGACTGTGAGCCCCCTGTGGGACAACCTGATCACCTTGTAACCTCCCTAGTGCTTAGAAGAGTGCTTTGCACATAATAAGCACTTAATAAATGCTATCATTATTATACTGTGACTGGGGTGGGGTATCAATGTGCTTAAGGGTGATGTGAGATGGGGAAAAAATAAAAGTGGTTAAGGGGTATAGACCCAAGTGTATAGGTGATGTTGAAGGGAAGGTGAATAGGAGTTGGAAATGAGGGGTTAGTAAGCAAGATCTTCTTGGAGAAGATAGAATTTAATAAGTATTTGAAGATGGGGTGAGTGGTGATCTGTCAGTTACGAAGGGGTATGAATTTCCTGGACAAGTCAGGACATTAGTATTGGAGGAATGAACTATGCAGGCTGGATAGTAGCAGAAAATTAGCCAGGTAAGGTCAGAAGGAGAGAGCTGGTATGCCAGTATTTCTAATAGCCAATGATAAGGAGTTTTTGCTCGACGTGGAGATGATTGGGCAACCACTAGAGGTTTTCAAGGAGTGGAGAGATGTGAACTGATTTTTTTTTTTTTAAGAAAAATGATCATGGCAGCTGAGGTTGTAAGGACTGGAGTGGGAGAGATTGGAGGCTGTGAGGTCAGTGAGGAGAGGTCAGTGTGGAGACTGATGCAGTAGTTGAGGAATGATATAAGTGCTTGAATCAGCAGAGTAATTTGGATGAAGAGGAAAGAGTAGATTCTAGGGATTCCTGTCAAGGTATTATCCTCGACTTATCCCTCTCCTCTAAACTGCATATTCATTCATTCAGTAACTAACATCTCCTCTCCTACCAGGCTGCTCCCACACTGGTTCAAGTACTTGACATATCCTGCCTCAACTAGTTCATCAACCTCTTCAGTGACCTTCTTGCCCCCAGTTTCTTGCCTCTCCAGCCCATACTTTACTCTGATCAATTAAAAGTATCATCTGCATGTCTTCCAACTCAAGTGCTTAGTACAGTGCTTTGCACACAGTAAGCACTCAGTAAATGACTGACTGACTGATCCACTATGATAAATCTAAAAATGATGCCAGTGACAACCCCAATTTGAGAAGCAGTATGGCCTAGTGGAAAGAGCACAGGCCTGGGAATCAGAGTACCTGTGTTTTTATCCCAGCTCTGCCACTTGTCTGCTTGTGACCTTGAGGAAGTCACTTAACCTTTCTGTGCCTCACTTTTCTCACCTGTAAAATGGGAATTTAGACTGTGAGGCTCATGTGGAACAGGGACTGTGTCCAATTTGATTATCTTGTATCTACCCCAGCACTAAGTATAGTATCTGGCACATAGTAAGTGCTTAACAAATTCTATTTAAAAAAAATAATTTAAAAACCCAGAAAAACCAAAACCTGCTTCATTTCTAAAAGAGGAGGTCCAGGATTATCACTGTAGGCTTATAGGTAATTTTATGGCCTAAAATAGTATTTTGGGCTCTTGACATCTTTTATTATTTTACAACTGCTCTATGTGATGAAGTGTAGGGCTATCTTAAACCTCTGGGGAAAACCTCTCCTTGGTTTATGATTACTATTGCCTGGTTCACAAGATCACTTTTGTATGGACTAACCAGACAGCTCTTGCCACATCTTTTCTAAATGATGCTAATGTAAAGGAAGTTGGTGTAACTTGTCTTGAGGCTGTTGGGTAAGTGTGGCCAGCTCCTCTTTGCTCAGCTGCTGTATAGCTTAATTGTGAATAAGGCAGCAAGTAATGAGCAAGCTTTAAAAATACAGGAATTCCAGTGTTCTTATGATTTCTTGGCCTCTTTGGCTTAAAAACTATGATTGACTCTTTAAAATGATATTTATGTGTAAGTCAATAGGTTTAAGTAAAGATCAGTTCCTTTCTATATACTCACAGTTGAAGGGTAGTGGTGAATTTATGTACCCTAATGCTCTTTTGTTCATCCATTTCTTTATTTTCTCACTGGATAAACTATTGGCCATGCACTCTTGTTTTGTAACTAATCTGAATATTCTATACTGTTTTGCAATTGCATGGAAACTTTCTATGGAGCACCCAAAGTGTTTTTTAGATATTGGCCTTTGTGCCAGTAGAGTAGATGACAATAAAATTATCCCCACTTTTTTCCAAATGGAGTAGTGACATGGTTATCCAGGATAGCTCAAATAGTGTCTCTCAAACCTCATTATCTTTTAAGATTAGTAAATGTCTCAGAGTTCAGAAAAAATGAATTAAAACTTCTATTCCTATGAATACCCAAATGTGAAAGAGCTGATATAAATAAAGAAATGAGATAACTGTTGTCATGAGTTCTACAGTAAAACTAGTGTGGAGTTTCCACTTCAGACTATCTTGAGAAGTCTGAAAACAGAAATGTTGGGCAAGAAGTGTATTTACTATTAAAGTTATTCTCATGATACTCAATCATGTTTGTTTATATAAGCAAACAGTTCTCTTCATTCATCTCCTCAAAATTATTAAAGAGTGTATTTGTTTTATATGACAACTCCATATTTTACTAGTGTATCTTTAAAGAATAAGGGGTGTGATTGGGAGCAGGAATAAATTTTTAAAACTCCTTTTTGTGGGATTTAGAAAGATATTTTGGAATGTGTCCAGTGTGAGAACGTATTTTAGATGTTATTATCATTGGGGAAATGGCACAGACCTTTATTATGTCCAGGCCTGTCAGGCTTACAGTTAGGATTTGTAGCCTGCTGGGCCTATTGCAAAGGAAACCAGCCCCACCTGTTGTTCAAATTCCTCTTGTTGGAGGGTAATGGGAATAGCCTCACCACATGTGCTCTCTTTTGCATATTCTTCTGTTCTAGGCAGGATCATAGAACAGGAACACTGACCCAGCAAGTTAGCTAGTAGGGGTATAATTGCTGGTAAAACAAATTGGCAGGTTATGCAGTATATTTTTTTTAAAGGATTATCTTGGAAATAAACGTTTGGTTAGCTTTCCTTTTCAGTCCAACTCTTTGATTGCAAAGGTGGGAGAAAATGTAGAGCAGGGCTTTGGCATTATTTTCTTCCTACCAAACAAAGGCCCTGAATTGGCAGATTCCTGGCACAACCTGGAGATGGGGTGAGTCAGGTGAAGTGAGTAGGATCAAGTATACTTGAGACAGGGACAAGGAGACTCTTGAACACCTGCTTAATGGAGACTAGAGGCAAGCACTTATTGCTAAATCTCCTCCTTCCACTTAAACTTTCCCTAACCTACATGTTTACCTGCTGACCTTGATTCAGGACCTACTATGTGCTTTTCACCTACTCCATGATAAGAGGTAAGGATAGTCTTACAGAAAAAAAAAAATCCCCCTCTAACCAGAGAGTCTCTGGTAGATGTCTGGTGAAACATGGACTGAGCGTGGCTCAATAAGAAGTGGTTACCTCAAGGAGCAAACCCACTTTGAAAACAAACAAAAAAGCCCCCAAACCCCCAAACTGAAACTCTATATCCCACATAACCATTGAAATCTGCATGACAGCACACACATGCATGTAAACTGTATAACATCTTCATAAGGAGAGGAAAACTGAGTTGGTAGGCAGTTCCTGTTTTTAAAATGAAATGAGTAGCAAGTTTTGGTCCACCCATTACATGCTCCAGCACATGAGATACACAAATGAAATCAGGGTAAATTTATGCCAGCAAAGAAGTAGCGATTTACTCTCATCTTTGTCATAATTTAGAAAGCCCCTCCCAAATAAAAAGAAATAGGTTAATCAGAAACTTGGGTTAGATAAGGGAGTATATACATATTTTTGGAATACATGGCATTTTCCATGTAATTTTTTGCATTAATTTCAGTTCTCTCCCCTGCCCCCCCCGCCCGCCCCCCACAACACAACCCCTTACCTCTCCTGTGCGGTTACCCTTGGATGATGAGGTTATTTGGGATTAATTTGAAACAGAAAAAACAAGAGCATGAATTTGGGTTTGATTCAGTGCAAAGAAGGACTGCACCTCTGTGGGCCATTTGATCTCCAAGAGTAGGAAGAAGTCATGAATTTTTTGGGGGTAGTACCTTTGATCGACTAGAACAGTGAATTTCTACCTTGGATCACAACATATTATGAACTGCATCATAGACTTCTGACCCTGGGTTAGGATACTCTGCAAACTAGATCTAAACCCACTAACCATTGAGACCAGAGCTGGGTGAGAAGAAGGAAGTCTCTCCCCATTGAGATAACACATTCTCCCTTCTTGGCCAAAATTGTGGCAGTCTTCTACTGGGTCACAAGACAGAGAGTTTAGGAACCTCTGCCAGTGAGTCACTATTAAAATGCTTAACAAATTATGACAGATAATTCAGATGATGTAATAATGTAATGTACCTGCATGTTCCCAAGTACTTAGTATAGTGCAGGCCACACAGTAATCACCTTGAAGATGACGATATTTTAGTGTGATGCGATAAGCCCCTTATGGGCAGGAATTGCATTTACCAACTAAGTTGTATTGTACTTTTCCAAGTGCTTAGTTACAGTGCTCTGCACACAGTAAGCAATCAGTACCACCAATTGATACTGCTTGTTTGTTCCATTTCCAACCCTGCTCTACCTCATTTTATGGCCAGGAGCAATGGCTCACCCTAATTTCCCCATGTGGAAATGCTCACCTTACTCTGCAGTTCACAAGAAATTAGTGAGTCTGGTTCTTCTAAACAGCTTCTTCAGACCATGTGCTAGTGTGCAGATGATAGCAAGTGCCAAGAATACTGGATTTTTGCATCCTATTTAAAGAATAATTTCATTTAGGTTATACAATGCACTTTTCTTTAGAGAAAAATATCCTCAACCAGCTTTCTGCATCCTCATCTAAAGTTGTGCCCACATAGGCCTGGTGCCGCATAAACCAGCTAGGTTTAATTCATTTTCTACTGAGGTTCCTAGGTTTCAGCTTATTTTTACAAAATGATGATGAGAAATGATGTTTACCTCTCCTCTCATTATCACCCCATCCTATTTAAGGACATTTCCTTTTGGAGCATCTCTCAAGAAAATGATATTGTGAATAGAGGACATGATTGTGAACTGTTTGGACCCCAGCAGTGAAACCAAAATGGCTTTACGAATCAAAATCATTATTCTCTATATTGAGACGTCTTTGTCACAGTCCAGGAAAGGCTGGACGCCATTAGTAGTATGCCGGGTGTCTATCAAGAGCTTAATGTATCAAGGGATTGGAGTAGATACTGAATTAGAACCACTGAAACTCAGACTTTTAAAGAGTTTACTCCCTGCTCGCTTCCTTAGTTGAAATGGACTTAGTTGAAATGATCATACTCATTGAGCACTTACTGTGTGCAGGGCACTGTACTAAGTGCTTGGGAGTGTACAATCAATCATATTTGAGTGCTTACTATTTGTATCTCATCCTATTCTGACTGGATTACTGCATCAGCCTCCTCTCTGATCTCCCATCCCCCTGTCTCTCCTAACTTCAGTCTACACTTCACTTTGTTGCCCGGATTATCTTCGTGCAGAAACGTTCTGGGCATGTTACTCCCCTCCTCAAAAATTTCCAGTGGCTGCCTGTGAACCTATGAATCAAGCAAAACCTCCTCACTCTCTGCTTCAAGGTTCTCCATCACCTCACCCCCTCTTACCTCACCTCCCTTCTCTCCTTCTACGGCCCAGCCCGCACCCTCTGCTCTTCTGCTGCTAACCTCCTCACCATGCCTTGTTCTTGCCTGTCCCATCGTCAGCCCCCGGCCCATGTCCTTCCCCTGGCCTGGAATGCCCTCCCTCCACACATCCACCAAGCTAGCTCTCTTCCTCCCTTCAAAGCCCTACTGAGAGCTCACCTCCTCCAGGAAGCCTTCCCAGACTGAACCTCCTTTTTCCTCTCTCCTCCTCCCCATTCCCCCTGGCCTACCTCCTTCCCCACCCCACAGCATTTGTATATATTTGTACAGATTTATTACTTTATTTATTTTACTTGTACATATTTACTATTCTATTTATTTTGTTAATGATGTACATATAGCCTTAATTCTATTTGTTCTGATGATTTTGACACTTGTCTACATGTTTTGTTTTGTTGTCCGTCCTCTCCTTCTAGACTGTGAGCCCGTTGCTGGTTAGGGACCGTCTCTATATGTTGCCGACTTGTACTTCCCAAGCGCTTAGTACAGTGCTCTGCACACAGTAAGCGCTCATTAAATACGGTTGAATTAATGAAAGTAGAGCACTGTACTAACAGCTTGGTAAAGTACAATATAACAAACACATTCACTGCCCAAAACGACCTTACTGTCTAGATGACTGTACCAACTCAATATAACAGAGTTGTCAGACATGTTCCCTGAGCACAAGAAGCTTACAGTTTAGAGGACCAGCAAACTTGGTGAGAGTAGGGGAAGGAAGCATTTTCCATTGGGAGTGGTGGATTGAGAGAGTGAATATGCATGTTCTCTACCTCAGTCACCCTTTCTGTCACAGTTGCATCGAAGGATCAGTGAGGAAGGGGAGACAGGTTGCTGCTGTTAGCAACTCCTGCATCTAGTAATGCCAACTCAGAAATGAGGAGAAGGAGGGGAGGATTTGTTCAAGGGTTAGAATATAGGGTCTTCAGGAGGTAAAGGAACAGCTGTGTAACCTTAGCCCCATGGAGAAACTCAACTCTTCATTCATTTTGACTAGAAATAAATTTGTTACCACAAGAAAAAGAATGGGAAAATTGCCACCGTTTTTCTCAGGCTTGATTTGTTGCCAGGAAATAACTAAACTATGTTTACAAATGGAATTTCAATGTGTTTTTTCAACAAACAACAAAATGAGAACATTTTACATGTACATTGGGCCCAGGGTGTTGTCCTTCTCAGGTTTTTTAGCTAAGACTCTTTTTAACCTAATGGGATCTGAAGTGCTCCATTAAACAAAATATCTTAAAATATTACAAACATTGTCACCTTTTGGGGGGAAATGAGGCTCTTCAGGGTACAATAAAAAAAATAAATCTCCAAATCAATGGACCATGTGAATCATTTCCCCTATTTTATGTCAACAATTATATTTTATTGGCACTGTTGATTGTTCAGCGTTATTAAGTATCTTAAAACAAACATGATAGCACAACCAAGGAAAATCTCTGTGTCTGCACAATGGAGTTGAAATTCTGGATCCCACAGTGACCTTTATAGCTTCCCTGCACCCATGGGCAAATTTCACCATTTGAGGCATCTTCTTCAAGTACAAAGGACAAATATATCTCATCAAGAAACTATTTTCTGTGGCCATTGAATTCTTTCCCCTTACATACATGTACGTACACACGAGCACACAAACTCACACTCTTTCACTCACTGTGTCTCTACTCACAGCATGACATAATGGATAGAGCACAGGTCTGGGAATCAGAAGGTCATGGCTTCTAGTACTGGCTCCACCACTTGTCTGCTGTTTGACCTTGGGCAAGTCACTTCACTTCTCTGGGCCTCAGTTACCTTATCTGTAAAATGGGGATTGAGACTGTGAGCCCCAAATGGGGCAGGGACTGTGTCCAACTGGATTTGTTTGTATCCATACCAGTGTTTAGTACTGTGCCTGGCAAATAGTAAGCACTTAGTAATTACCATCATTACTATTATTATTGTCTTACAACTGCAGTTCTAGCCCTTATCCTTTGAGCCCAAATTGGGCCAGGTTTTAGTTGTATCATACTCTATGTTGAAAATGTTTAACCACAAATCTCCTCATGCAGTGATAGGTCCAGGTCAAGTTTATGAATGTATAATGAAAAAGTTGAGGCTATTCAAATTAAATCTGAGTCAAAATCCTCTCTTTTTATGTTCATGCAACATTGACCTACATCCTTGAAATAGAGCAATGTAAGCTCATTGTGATCAGAGAGCTTGTCTACCAACTCTGTTATGCTGCAGTCTCCCAAGCCCTTTACACAGTTCTCTACACACAGTAAGGGTTCAATAAATATGATGGATTGATTACTTGAAATTTGATTTCCTGAGTTTTCCTGTCTACTCCCAAATAGAAACTCTCAATAATTGAGGGCCTGATTCCAGATCATCATTTTGCATCTTTTCTCTCTTCCCTCTTCTTTTTTTAACTCTTCTCTCCTGCTTTTTGCCTTCTCATTTTTTAGGGGTTCATTCATGTATTTGAAATTAATTTTATCCCTGCTAAAAATTTAGTGTTGCACATTTTGTCCCATTTTATCTCTATGAAGGAAAGGATTCCATTAGTACAAAGTCAATATTTAAAGAATTTTGAAAGGGATTTATTTTATTTTGCTTAAAATGTGAATTCATTCAGTTTATTCTCGCTAAGGATATTTTTCACTGCTGAATCACTCTAGACCAGATTCAACTGAAAAATATTTAATAATCTTCCATGCTATAAAATCCTCCAGAAACTCCAGAAAACCCCTAAGAAATGGATTCTTCATATTGCCTTGCAGAGTGCAGTATCCAGTGTGGATGTTATTTAATTCTGTGTTAAAGCATGAGTTGAGTAAGCTTGCAAAAGTTATGATTCCTGGAGTTATGCTTAGAATTTAGTCAACAGAGCTTTAGGTTGTCTTCTGCATGGAAATAGGAAGCCTCAGGTGAAACCAGGTAGTAAATTGAATAATACCAAATTCTTTATTTTATTAGAACCCCCCACAAGGTAATTTTATTTATATGGACCAATACAATCAACTCATACCACACAACTGGAAAACATTTCTCCTCTTTTGATCACTGCTACGTAGGAAAAAAAATGAAAGTGTCCTTAAAATGAGTATAAACATCATACACTAAATTTACTTTGAAAAATATCAGGAATTGTATGGTAAACCAGATTAGTATGTCTCAGAATCATTTCAAATAATGTTAAACCTTAAGATAAAATAAGACATTCCTAAAGGGCCTAGGAAGATTCTAACTGAGCTATAAAAAAAGGCAAGAGTTTTAGAGATTGTTGAATAGCCCTTAAATTAGAAAGTCATTTACAGTCCTGGAAAAAGTGACATAATTCAGGTTCTGGGTGAGGGCTGAATCTGCTGTGAATCATAAGATCATTGCAGGCCAAGTGGTCCAGTGCTGCAGAGACGTCTGCAGTGAGTATCTAGACTTTCCTCAAGACTCCTTCATTTTTGGGTTTCCAAGGGTGACAATAGCTTGAATTTACTGGTCTGTAATTGGTAGGGGACAGAAAAAAGATTCCTGGTCCTGTGCTAACCTTAGGCATATCTTCTGCTCCTTCTCCCAACATTTTTTTTATAAGCAAAGATACACTGTATTAAGCAGGGATAGGAGAAACCTCAATCTGTTTAACTTCTATTAAATATGTGCATTGTTGGAGAGGTTTTATAGATCTAATGGGAAATTTTCAAAACAGTTGACCCACAGGAAACTTTGGGAAATCTGTGGCTTTGGGAATGCCAGGATCTATTTAATGCCATTGGCTTTCAAAATGCAAATAGTTTCTGGGCTACATAGAATCCATGGATTGAAGAATTGAGAAACCTCAGAGGTCACGAGGATTTAAAATGGCACCTGCAGTGCTGGCCTACATATATTTGAGAAATTCAGTGTTTTGCAGTGTAATAAATGAAAATTAAAGGAAAAGAAGCAAAAATAGCATACCTCTCACATGTCTGTTAGGTGCTTCTGCTTTGATTTTTTTTCCATTTTTCTCTCATCCTTCTCATCATCCTTTCCTCTCTATCTCTCCTTCCTTCTCACTCTCTTTCCATTGCTTTTTTCTGTTTTGGCAAGTGCTGTCCAATATGCAAACTCTCTAAAAATGAATTGCTTCCCATCCCAATGCACTTCTGATTCTAAGACATGTGTGATCCCATTAAACCAAGCTTCCAGATCTCCTCAAAACCCAACTCATCAAGGAAAAGGTTACCGCAGGATTAGTGCTACTGTATGCAACAAAAGGTTTGCAAAAGAAAACCCTACTAGCCTCTAATGGACCTGGTTAAAAGAAAGGGTAGGGAGTGTATTCCCTCTGTTGCTTTATAATAGGCCCCCCATAATTTTAGCTTTAAAGAACAGTCATAGTCACTTGGGTGTGTGGTGAGCTTTGCCCTATGTCATGCGGAGCTGTTTCTAAGACGCCATGCCCTTTGAAGTGCATGAGAAGCTCATTTCAGAGGCAGACTCAGGGCACATTTAAAAGTCTCTATGCCAACTAGTTAGCAGGTCCAGAGATCTCAGTTCTAGCTGATCAAAGGCATCTACCAGAGTGGTAGTTCAGAAGCCCAGGAGGAGCTTTATTTACATGTCTTTTAGATGGGTAGCTTTTCTATTTTAAGGTGAATCTGGAAAGAATAGTTTTAGGAGCATGAAGGAAAAGTATAGTAGGTGTATCTAACACCTTTTTAAATGGCACATTAAAATTTAGTTTGATGAAATAGGAGAAGTGGACATATGGGAAAGTGAATGTTTCAGGAAGAGAAAACTTAAGCAGTACTGCTGACCACTTTCCCACACCATCCCTCTAGTCTGGAATTCCTTCCCCCTCCATATAATAATAATGATTATGGTATTTAATTGCTTACTTTGTGCCAAACACTGTATTAAGCACAGGCAAATTTGGTTGAACATAGTCCCTGGGTCTCACAGTCTCAATCCCCATTTTACAGATGAGGTAACTGAGTCACAGAGAAGTGAAGTGACTTACCCAAGGTCATACAGCAGACAAGTTGCAGAGCAGGGATTAGAACTCATGACATTCTGACTCCCAGGCCCGTGTTCTATCCACTACAGCATGCTACTTCACCACATAATAATGATAGTATTTGTAAAGAGCTTACTATGTGCCAAGCACTTTTCTAAGCACTGACCATATATCTGCCAGACCACTATGCTCCACTCCTTCAAACCCTTATTTTAGGGTCACCTGTCCTCCAAGAGAGCTTCCCTGATTAGGTCCTCTTTTCTCCGTCTCCCTCTCCCTTCTGCATCATGCACTTGGATCTGTGACCTCTGGGAATTTGGTATCTGTCCCACTCTCAGCCCCATAGCACGTATGTGCACATCTATAAATTATATATTATAAATTATTTATATTAATTTCTGCCTCCCCCTCTAAACTGTAAACTGTGCAAAGGAAATGTGTCTACCAATTCTATTGTATTGTACTCTATTGTATTGAGAAGCAACGTGGCTCAGTGGAAAGAGCATGGGCTTAGGAGTCAGAGATCATATCCTGGCTCCGCCAACTATCAGCTGTGTGACTTTGGGCAAGTCACTTCACTTCTCTGTGCCTGTTACCTCGTCTGTAAAATGGGGATAAAGACTGTGAGCCCCACGTGGGACAACCTAATCACCTTGTATCCACCCCATCACTTAGAACAGTGCTTTGCACATAGTAAGCACTTAACAAATGCCATTATTATTGTTATTATTGTTATTATTACTCTCCCAAGCAATTAGTATAGTGATATGCACTTAGTAAGTGCTCAAATTATATCATTGATTGAACGCCACAATTCACAAAATGGAATTTGGACAGATGCCAGGCAGGATCTGGCAGGGCCTTGCAAGATTGCCCAGTTGATAATGGTTTTGGTGGGTGTGGGAAATAAAGATTAGGATATGTGCTTCAGCCTGCTGTGGGATACAGACCTAGGGGCTTTGCTTTTCCATATTAAAACCCTGAACAGTGGCCAAAGAAAGGGTTATTTGGTGTTTGTAAATAGGATAGCTGACTTCTTTGAGGCTATATGAGGAGCTCTCCCTTTGCTTCTCCTCAACTGCCTGAGGAGATACTTTCTCAGAAGAGAACAGCTAGGCAAATCACCTTCTGCAATAGAATTAAATTACCTAAAATATGCTGAAAGACTCGATTCAAAAGGATTATGTGGAAATGAGTGATGGAGGTGAAATCAAAACCCACTAAGAAATTTAAAGGGCTGATGTGAACTTGAATTAGGTCAGACAGTAGTTTAGTATTCAGTCTGGCCAAAAGATCTATAGTCCTCTTTACTAATTATGTCCCACTCTCCCTCAGGGAGTAGGCATTAGTAGTAGTCAGGTTTTACAGTTTGGGAAACAAGGCTCAGAGATGTTAAAGGGGTTCCCTAGAGTCACACAATAAATCAGAAGTAGAGATGAGATTAGAACTGAATTCCTCCATTTGATTTAGCCTGATGAGCCATTTGGCCTTCCCACTTTGTGTGAATGATCCCATGACTAGAAAGTAACTGCAAAGCAATGGAGAGGGGTCATATTCATTTGGACCAACCTCTCCATCATGAAAGCTACTGGGTGGGCTCTGGCATGATATGTTTAGTTACTAGAGACATCTGCAAATACCTTTTGAGACCACATGTGCTGCAAGTGACAGACATAGGAGGGTCAAAGTTGAAAGGGGAATTACAAAGGTTTCCACTTCAGTTCTGTTGTTCTGACATTCTCTGGATAGATGACACTCTTTGAGCAAGAAAAATTACAGACAATTATGAAACAACCAGAGCTCCACGCCCTAGGGTTGCTCAAAAAAATTTCCGTTAATCAGTTAAGTGTAAAAAAAAAATGCTTGAATAAAAGGGAATAAAATAATTCCTTTTAGTTTGTGGTACTGAGAACAAATTGCTAACAAAGTGCTGTAAACCTTTCACAGTTATGCCTTCAGGTGGAAGTTCAGTCTCGACCTTACATTTCCTATCTCAGTGGATTATGGATTAATGGAATATTTGGTTTTAAGCTTTCCATGAGTATCTTCTTTGAACAAGGTCTCTGCAGGCACCCAAGGCAGGCAGACTTGAATCAGGCTTTTGAGGCTCACTGCACTCCTTGTTTGCAATCTACCAGAAGACTCGAGGCTGCTTTTGACACTTTAATGCTAGGTCGCATTTCAACAGTTTCATTCAGGGAGAAAAATGTCAACCAAATAACCTACTCTGCCTAGATTTCCCAGATAAAAAAGGAATTTTAGCTGAACTGTCTAGATATTTGCTTTATTTTCCATTTCGCTTGATGTTAGAGAGCAGCATGGCCTAGTAAAAAGAGCATGGGCCTGGGATTCAGAAGAATTGAGTTCTAATCCTTGCTACGCCACTTGCCTGCTGTGTAACCTTGTGTAAATGACTTAACTTGTCTATTCCTCAGATATCTCATCTATAAAATGGGGACAACCACTAAGATTGTGAGCCCATTGAGCTATTTATTCATTGTTGTATTTATTGAGCCCATGCTGTATGGAGAGTACTATACTAAGAGCTTGGGAGAGTACAATGTAACAATAAGTCGACACATTCCCTGCCCACAATGGGCTTACAGTCTAGAGGGGGAGGTAGACATTAATAAAAATAAATTACAGGTATGTACATACGTCTTGTGGAGCTGAGAGGGAGGATAAATAAAGGGAGCAAGTCAAGGTGAGGCAGAAGGGAGTGGGAGAATAGGAAAGGAGGGCTTAGTTGGGGAAGACCTCTTGGAGGAGATGTGCCTTCAATATGGCTTTGAAGTGGGAGAGAGTAATTGTCTGTCAGATTTGAGGAGGGAGGGCATTCCAGGGCAGAGGCAGGATGTGGGTGAGGGGTCAGCGACAAGCTAGATGAGATTGAAGTACAGTGAGTGAGAAGGTTAGCATTAGTGGAGTAAAGTGTGCAGGCTGGGTTGTAGTAGGAGAGTAGCAAAGTGAGGTAGGAGGGGGCAGGGTGATTGAATACTTTAAAGCCAATGATGAGAAGTTTTTGTTTGATGCAGAGGTGGATGGGCAACCACTGGAGTTTCTTAACGGGTGGGGAAATATGTACTGAACGTTTTTGTAGAAAAATGATCCGGTCAGCAGAGTGAAGTATGAACTGGAGTGGGGAGAGCTACTAAGACTGTGTCTGATCTGCTTATCATATATCTACATCAGTACTTAGTACAGTGCTTGTCGCATTGTAAGCACCTAATGAATTCTGTTATGATTACTATCATTACTATTAATGTTTTGGACTTCAGAACTCCAATCAAGACTTTTCTCACTGCCACAGAGAATTTTTCTGAGAAACATCATCTCCCCAGAGCTATGGATACCTAGTGTTACCCAATCTGGAGGCTTCTCTGTCCTGAGCATTTGTCGGGCAGGGGAGGGTCATGAAATTCCAGTTACACCTTTAAAGTCATATGGATTACTATAACTTTGAAGTGGTTACAGGGGTTAGTTATTTTTTGAACTGGATAGACACACACTACATATATTAGTTAATTTATGTTGCTATTGTAAAACAATAATTTGCACACTAGAAAAATATAATTTAGAAGTTAGGCATTGCACTTAGAAGTAGTAACACTAATAGACAGTGAGCCTTGTGGGATCTTATGTCCAATTTGCTTATAATGTATCTATCCCAGCACTTAGCACAGTGTTTGGTACATAGTTAATGCTTAACAAATACCAATGTTATAATTATTATTAGAAATGCTGACACACCTATAATGAGTTTTGGATAATGGAAATATCAATTCAATTACTATTATTCCTTAATTGTGCCACTACTGAAAAGAGTTGTCACAAGAATGTACCAGGAGAAGAGAAAATTCTCAAATTTGCCATTAGCAGAATCAATGGAATAGATCTTTGCCTCCCCTTGATCCAAGATTAGAGAGCAGGTGGAGGTACAGGTAGCCAACAGTTCACAGAAAAGAGTTGTGGCGCTTTCATTTCATAATAATAATAATAATAATAATAATAATAAGTAGGAGTACTTATTAGGCGCTTACTATGTGTCAAACACTGTTCCAAGTGCTAGGATAGATTCAAACTAAGCAGGTTGGACACAGTCCCTGTCCCACATGGGGCTCATACTCTTAATCCCCATTTTACAGATAAGGGAACTGAGGTCCAGAGAATTGAAGTAACTTGCCCAAGTCACACAGCAGACAAGTGGTGGAGTTGGAATTAGAACCCAGGTCCTTCTGACTTGCAGGCCTGTGCTCTATCCACTAAGCCATACTGCTTCATATCCAGAATTTCAGGGGTAGGGTTGCTTCTTAACAGTGCATCTTTAGCAAAAAACAACAAAAAAATTTGCTTATCTCACGTCACAGCTTAAAGCTTCATCTTTTCCAGAATGAAGATGACTAATGGAGAAATTGTGTGCTAACCTTAACCTGTGACCAAATTTCATTGAGAAATGATTTTTTTTCTTAAAGATTAAGGTGATTTGCGGTTCTCAAGCTGTAGCCGTGCCATGACATTTAACTTGATCGGTTATTGAATTCCTGTTTCCATTCATTTATCTTACAGAAGGGATTGTACTGGGGAATGTCTGGGCTTTACTCCCTAGTCCTGCATGTTTAAACTCAGCAAAGGTTCGAAGGTTGTGCAGATGGCATTGAAGGGGAAGTCTTTGTCCTCGAAGTCTGCCTATTGCTTTGACCTCCTGCCTGATTGTTTAACTGGCCACCTCGCCAATTCAGAGCAACTGGGGGGAATTTGTCAAAACAAGATTCATCAAGAGGAAGGTGAAATGCCCCATGGCCTGAGTGTTATTCCCTCAAGTTTTTTTCCATTTTCCTCCAACCCACGACTTCAGCAGCTTGGATTGATAAACATTTCTTCTCCTCCAGGTCAATAGGCTAAGTACCAGCTAAATCTTTCTGAACTTTTCACTTTTTCTTGTTGTGCAGTCGTAAAATGCAAAGGCCTATGAAGTTGATGGAATTAAAGGGGAAATAAAAACGCTTGTGATAACCCAAAGCCAATTCTTAACCATTCTGTCTGCCACTCATGTGGTCAGTGCCATGACTAGAGGTCAAGGGATGAGTTTCTCCAGATAAGCACAACCTAGTGCAGAGATAAACTGAATATAAATTTCCAGATTAAACATATGAATTGTGATGGTTTTGAGGCCCAGCGTCGGTTAACAACATCAAACTCCAGAAGCATGATTCAGTAACCACGGTATCTTCCAAGAAAGGAAGGGGAAACATGAGTCATGCAGGGCTGAGGAAAGAAGGTGCTCTTCTATTCAACACTTTCCCCAGGCTCCATTTAGCATAGCATTCTTGGCCACTGCTATCACCTTCTGTGATTCAGCTGTGGTTCTACATGCATTCAGCACTCAGAACAGTGCTTGGCACATGGTAAGTGCTTATCAAATACCATCATTATAATTATTAATTTCACATCTGAGATTAAGAAATTGACAGGGAGGATAAGTAGCAAATGCAGACTTGCATTACTGTTCCCAGTTTCTTCAATAAAAAATATTATTTATTGAGCACTTATTGCATGGAGAGCATTGGGAGAGTACAGTACAACAGAGCTAGTAGTTAAGTACTCTGCCCACAGGGATCACAGTCAAGAGGGGAAAACAGACATTAAAATCATTTACGGATAAATGCTGTGGGCCTGAGGGTAGGGTGAATTTCAAGTGCTTAAAGGGTATGAATCCAAGTGCAAGGGTGATGCCGAAGGGAGAGGAAGTAGGGGAAATGAGGGTTTAGTTGGGGGAAGGCAGCTTAAAAAATGTTGTAGAGGAATTAGGGAGGCTCCAGAGAATAATGATTTATGAATGAATTGAAATTGAAACATAGATTCTATAAGGCAAAGATAAAGAAGTTGTGAGGATGCAGAATGGTCAGCATAGAAACTGATGGGGGTAGACAAGGAAGGAAATGATGAGTGCTTGGATCAACATAGCAGTTTGGATGGAGAGTAAAGGGCAGATTCTAGAAATGTTGTAGAATGGCAGTCTGCTTTCCAGATGGCACAATTGGAATTTCATGACTCTTTAATCTGGTAATGCTCAGGACAGAGAAGACTCCAGGCTTCATGCTCTCCCATCCTCCCCCTCCTACTGGCCTGAGCCCATGGTATTGCAGTGGATGGTAGGTTGATGGGTGAGACTTGGAGGGGTGGTGTTTCCAGAGTTTAGTAGTGATCTGAACAATATCATAAGGGGTGAGACTGTCACTGGGCTACAGATTCTGCTGCTTCCTTTCACCCTGGAATAATAGAAAAGAGCCACGTACCCCCTAGAGGCCAGGAATCCATGAAAACCATTTTAATAGTTGAAACCTGACCAAAATTACACTTTTGATAGACTTCAATAACAAGAAGACACCGTTGATAGTCCTGTGCATCATTTTATTTTACTAACACTTGTCAGATGTCCAAATTTCTATGAGCAAGTGCAAAAACTTATATTCTTACCTCTATATCATCAGAAAATGTATAAAGAGTGATCTAGGACCATGCATAACTTTTCAGTCCTGCGCCCTTTGGGAACTTGGTATTCACTCCGTTCTCAGTTTCATAGCACTTATTTACATATCTGTAAATTATTTATATTAATGTCTGCCTCCCCCTCTAGACTGCAAGTTCATGCTGGGCAGGAGACAAGCCTACCAACTCTGTTGAACTCTCCCAAATGTTTAGTACAGTGTTTTGCACACAGTAAGCACTCATTAAATACCACTGATTGTTTGATTTGGTTGCATAAGCATCCATAAGTGAAATTCACACTTTATGATGTCCCCTTCAAGCACATAGGACAAATATATAGGTAACAAGTGAGGCTGGTGGACAATCCCATTATTCCACGGAGACCATGGCCTTTGTTATATTTGTTGCCTTTATGCTATATTAAATTTCTTATGTGGATTATAACTGATTCTAATAGGGAAACATATGCACTGATAAATCTTCTCAAATCTAAGGGAATTTATTTACTTTGACATGATTACAGAGTTTCTTACCTAATGGCCTTCCCTGTGACCACTGTGGGGAATTCCTGGACTGAGATTTCCCATCCACTTTCTGTAAACTAGATCTTAGTACTTATTCTGGTTGGGACTGTGAAAGTTGTACATCACACTCCCTTTGGATAATATATTTTAAATATGTCTTATAGGTGACAGTAAATTATATCGGATTTAAAGTCTTAACTTGATTTATTCCTCTCTTGCTAGAGTGTTGTGAGTGCCATATTTTGGCTTTGGTAATGACATCAGCCATGCTTATTAGGAAGGGTGACATGCCTGTTATTTGGAGGCTGAATGGATTTTAATAAGGGTTTCACTATGGGAAAATGGTCATAGAAAATTCTTACCACTTGGTGAGTTAAACAGAGTTTCATCTCTTGTGGTCAATGTAGAACAGTAATTATGGTTGGAAAGCATACATACATATTCTGAACAAGAGAATAAAAAGAAGCCTGGGAGAGAGAGGAAGAAGGAAAGGGGAAATACAGATTTGTGTGAAAATAACCATACGTGGCATACATACAGTTTCTGGAGAATGAGAAATTCTAAAAGCCTCTTAGCCAGGTGTACAACACAAAGCAATCCTCCAGTTCATGCACTCCTGCAGCTTGTCATTTGGAAGAATAACATTCTAGATTAGACAGTTTTATTGTGCTCTGTGCAGTGACCTTTTAAAAACTAAAGGCCCATTTTGAGATATTTCAAGTCCAATCATGCATCTGTCATAGCGTTTGTTCAGTGGGAGGGTGTGCATGTCAAGGCTAAACCATTTTAAGAACAGGGTCCACTTAATTGTAAGAGGAAAGGTAGTTTTCTGGTACAGTACCATTTAGGCACATATCCGAATGAGGTTTTTCTGGGCTTGCCTGATGTTGTTTATAAATGGTATTTAGAACTATTCAGAGTGTAGCCAGGAAAATTTAAAATTTAAATGTGGGTCAAAATAGCCTTGCACCATTTTGTAAGAATTAGAACTGGCATCATTTAAGTATGGGCTATACCCAGTCATAGGGCTTCTCCTTTGCAGTCCCAGGATAAAGTTATTTTGAGTTCCCCATAGAACCCTTTCCCTTATAATGGGTGGGGATTCTGAAAACAGATGGGAAGATGTAATCTGGGGATATAAGAAATGGTAGTAAAATATAATGATAATAACTAAGGTAGCTTTTCATCACAAGAAATTAATTATTCAATTTAATGCATTACGAAAGAAGCAGTATGGCCTAGTAGAAAGAGCATGGGCCTGGGAGTCAGAGGACCTGGGTTCTAATTCCAACTCGACCACTTACCTGCTGTGTGACCCTGGGCAAATCACTTAACTTCTTTATGTCTCAGTTCCCTCATCTGCAAAATGGGGACTCAACACACTGTTCGTCCTGCTTAGACTGTGAAGTCCCATGTGGGATTTGATTATCTAGTATCTACCCCGGCACTTAGAAGCGTGTTTGGAACATAGTAAGGTCTTAAGAAATACCACAATTATCATTATTATTATTACTATGGCATTTGTTAAGAACTTATTATGTACCAAGCACTGTTCTAAGCATTTGAGTAGATACAAGTTAATCAGGCTGGACACTGTCCCTGTCCCACATGGGGCTCACAGTCTTAATCCTCATCCATTCATTCAATTGTATTTATTGAGTGCTTACTGTGTGCAGAGCACTGTACTAAGCGCTTGGGAAGTACAATTTGGCAACATATAGAGACGGTCCCTACCCAACAGTGGGCTCACAGTTTAGAAGGGGGAGATGGAGAAAAAAACAAAACATATTAACAGAATAAAATAAATAGAATAAATATGTGCAAGTAAAATAAATAAATAAATAAATAAATATCCTCATTTTACAGATGAGGGAACTGAGGCCTATAAAAGTGAAGTTACTTGCCCAAGGTCACACAGCAGACAAGTGGCAGAGCCAGGATTAGAACCCATGACCTCCGATGCCCAAACCGGTGCTTTTGCCACTAGGCCATGCTGCTTCTCTTACTATTGGTGTTATTAAAAACCCATCATTCCAGGAAGAACTAAGACCAACAGGACTAAAAGTGACCCTAAAACTTGGTCAATTTTCCACACAGCTCTCATTCACTACTGTGAACCAACCCAAACTGGACTTTTCTCCTCTGGCTCATGAACAACACCAGTCTTCTCTTCTAGTCAACCTGATCCTTTGCCACCTTGCCACCACTTTCTATGATTCATTCATTCATTCAATATATTTATTAAATGCTTACTGTGTGCAGAGCATTGTACTATGCACTTGGAAAGTACAAATTGGCAACATAATACACTTATCCCCTTTCTTCCACCCATTCACACCCTTCTACCAGCATATTCATGGAATATGCTGCTATATTGTGATGATCAGGGTACCTAAGAACAAAACCCAACCTGGAATCTCTTTCCTGTTAATGTCATTCCCAGGATAGCCCCCTGCCTAGCCTCATTCTTTCTCATTGTAGACCCCCTGACCCTTGCTGCAAGTTGAGAAAATGTTGAGACTGGAAGCACATTTCTTTGTTCTGTTTCCAGCTGGGGGAGTCTTGGAATACTTTTTTCTGAGGACATTCCCACCTTCTTTATATTATCTCAGATGTTTCTTCATTTTGGTAATTGGTCTCTCTGAAACTCATACAGACAGCCGGTGTGAGGGGAAGGTGTCCAAGAGGGATCCAAGAGACTTTGCCTGACAAAGCTCTCATTTCCTCTTTTCCTATACTCTTCTGTTTCACCCTTGCAGTTGGATTTGCTCCCTTTATTCACCTCTTCCTCAGCCTCACAGCACTTATGTACCTATCCATCATTTATTTATTGACGTTAATATCTGTCTCCCCTTCTAAACTGCAAGCCAGTTGTGAGCAGGGGAACATGTCTACAAACTCTGTTATCCTTCACTCTCCCAAGCACTTAATACAGTGTTCTGCACTCAGTAAGTGCTTATTAAATGATTGATTTATTGGAAGGGGCAAGTGATTCAACCTCAAGGCACTTCCATGTCTGTATCAGCAGCAAGGAGCAAGACTGACCTCTTTCCTCTGCCTCATGCTTCTGATGCAGCCAAGTTAAGAAAATCCTCAAAGTGTCACATTTTAGGATTGCAATTCAAAGGTAATACTGTTCCACTGACATTACGGCATCTAGGCAGCACATAGTAAGTGCTTAATAAATGTCATTATTATTATTATTAGTCATCATAGCCTGTGGCTTCCTCAAGCCACATCCCAAGGTGATGGTGGTGGTTGGCCTCCATTTGCTTCCTGAGTGAAATGGGGTTTTCCATCTCCATCTACCCACTTAGTTTCAGCAGGCTGCTAGGTGTAAATAAAAGGAATTCATAAATTTCTACTTCCCCTTTTTGCCTTTATTATTGCTTTTTCTTTATAGCAAAGACTTGCATATGAGCATCAGATATTTTATTTTATATTATTATATATACACTTACATATGTATGAATATAACCTTCAGGATTGAAGACAATGTTAATAACACTGAAATTTTCAGCAGTTTGTGGGAATGTGGCTGACAACACCAATGTAGGACCAACAACCAAAGAAGATATTGCAGCCCTGAGTATGTTTCTATTTTCTATTTAATATTTTGTTGGCTTTGCCCTAGGGAAAAATCTCTTGAAGGAGTCACAAAGGATATTTGAGCCTGCAAAATAGTGCCATGAGAGGACATGAGGCTTTGGAAAGGGGCCAGATTTCTCCTTGAAAACAATGGGGCTTTAATAAAAAGTCACTGCAAAGGTTGAAACTTGAATTGGGATAAGATGAAGTATTTTGAGAAAAAATATTCATTATCATGGGGAAAAGAGTTACAAAGGTGATATCAGGGGGCTTACTGCAGTGTAGGATATATGACATAATATCTGCAATAGTCTTTGGTCACATGCATAGCATTTCTCTCAAAGAAGGCAAATTAGAAAGAAGCATTTAGAACCATGAAATGAGATTCAGTTTTTAGAAATAGATTCCTATCCATCTGGTGGGAGAGAATCATCCAAGTAGATTCTCAGGGAGAAGACAGCATATGGGGAAAAGTGAGTCTCAAAGGAAGCAAGATGTTTTGCTGGGGCAGCACACAAATTAGGCGTGGGTAGTATGTAATAGAGGGTGGGAGGAAAGGACATTCCACATATATTCTTAATGCGTGGAAACATTCCACACCATGCAAGGATGGATTAGGAAAGCCTTTCAGCTAAGTACATTTGGAGCTTCAGAACATACTAAAGACATGAATATTATACAAACCAATATAAGATTCAAACTCTGAAACAGATGCAAGGGAGGTGCCTGTTAAAGTGGGGATGGAATCAAGGTAAGGGAATTCCAGCAGGGAGGCAGGAAAAGCTTCTCAACCAAAAAAACCATATAGGGAATTGTGAGAACCCTTCCCCTCCCGCCCACCCCAGAGAGATGACCTCATAAGTAATTTTCTACCTTTCATTTATATGCTTCTACATTCACAGTTCATTTTTAAATATACTGAGACTGTTAACAAAGGAGCATTGGCATACATTATTTATTCACCTATTAAAATAAGAACCATGTATTAGAAGACATTTTTCAATGTGGGCATTGATTTCATGGTAATATAATTGGAAGGAAGACTAAGGGTTCTGTGCAGCCAATTAACCTGATAGACTCAGAGTAAATGTGGTTCTTTTCCCCCATCAGGGATGATGGAAGCTGTTATGTTCAGCCAAACTTGAAAAATAAACAGGACAATCAGAAAAGACAGTTTTGCCAGGCCTGCTATTGAATTGCAATGTGACCTTATAAATATCACTTGGCCTTACTTTGCCTTAGTTCCCCTATGTAGCAAATGGGAATGCAATGCCCCTCTGACCACCTTCCCAGGAATGCTAGAAAATCTTCCAGAAACAAAGCATTTTGGATGCAATTGGCCAAAGAAGTGGGAAAGCCAGAAATCAGAGCACTGATATACATAAGGAAATATATATGGAATATGTCAAATAATATGGGAGAATAGAAATAAAGAATAGTGCTGAAGCAATGTAGATAAAGCAGATGAGCTGAAGAGGATACCTCAAAATTAGAAAAGACAAAAAAATTTGTATTTGTGTGAAATTGGACTTGTTTGCTTCTATAATTTGTACATTTTGAAAAGAGAGCATTTTCTCTTCACAGAGCACTGTACTAAGTTCTTGGGAGAGTATGTAATAGTTTACATGATCCCTGCCCTCCAGGACCTTACAATTTAGCTGGAGAGATAGACATTAAAATGAATTACAAGTAGGGAAAGGTAACATACGTTCTGAGGAAAGGTGGAGTAAGTACCTAAATGCTTAGGAGATGAGGACTCAAGTGTGATAGGTGTCATTTAAATTAAGCCCCACATCTTCCCCTCATCTATGCAGTCTTCTCATTATGAAGAAAGTCAATCGGGATCTTGTCCATATACAGGCAGTTCAAAACTGATACAATGCAATGATACAATGCAGCTGGTAGAATATCTCCTAGATAAGAGAAGTTAATCTCCCAGCAAACATAAATACGCAAACCAAACTCACATCCTGCCTGACACTGTGGCAGGCAAAATACACTCAGACAGTATGACTAGGTTTATTATAGGTGACATAAGAGATGGTATAAGGGGGCCGAATGAGTGACAAGGCAAGAATTATTTTTCTCTATCTTCATAGCTAACTAATCAATCATGTGGGCTCCTAAGACATGGTGAAAAGTTAGGTGCCATGGACACTAAATCTACATGACTGTCATTCTCTAAAACAAGGTGGCTTACTGCTAATTTTTCTCTATGATCCATATTTCTTGGAGCTCAGCTGTTTCAAGATTATTTAAATGGGATATTAACAAGCAGCGTATTGAAGGCACTCATTAATCCAGACTCTCCCCACATGTTGCCTAGTCCTTGGGATCGGTGTAATCCATTTTGATAAATTACATCATTTAAAGACAAAAAGTATCCATTAACACTGGGCCCGTGTCTTAATAAGCATTGGTTATTGGTTTCATGCGACTACCCAACATTAGGTCGGTCCAGGACTCATCATCATCATCATCAATCGTATTTATTGAGCGCTTACTGTGTGCAGAGCACTGTACTAAGCGCTTGGGAAGTACAAGTTGGTAACATAGAGACAGTCCCTACCCAGCAGTGGGCTCACAGTCTATGACAATTGCCACGGTAGATTACCCAAGGTGGTGGTGAGGTCAGGTTCAGTGGTGGGAACTGTGGTGGCTTCTAAATTTCAAATGTCTTCCCAGGGGCATCCTCAATAGAATACTGTCCCACAGGGCCTCCAAGAGGAAAATCGTAAATTTAGGATTAAAAAGCTTAGTCACTTAAAGTTGTTTTTAATTTGCTGAAAACCAGCAGCCACACTTTCTCCACTCACAGACATCAGTGTGCATTTTGCCACTCCTCAGGTGACTACCACTGCCCAACACCTAAAGGTCAGGTCCCATAGTAAGAAGCAGAAAGGAGCCATGAGTCATTTGTGAGTCATCATCACTTATTCAAATGATATTACTCCCTTCATAGATGAAGCTTCCTGTCTCTTAATGAGCTTCCAGAAAATGGAGTCAGTCACCATGGCCCGACCCGAGAGGATGCCAAATGCCTGAGACATGGTCCCTTCACCTTTTACACCATGTCAAAGGAGTTAACACCCATGGTTCTGCACATTCAGTTTACTGTAATTTGAAGTTTAAACATCAGAAAATCACAGCAGGCTTTAATAGCTTTAGAGGTTTCAAAATGCAACCCTTCACTCTGCCTCCTTCATTTTCCTGTCAAATACATTTGCCTAATTCTGAAGAATTGGTCCCACTCTTTTCTGCATCTTAAACAGTCCTTCCATTTCTATTTATTCAGCTATTCACCAGAGATTGACATTGGTTTATCGAATGTGTTAAATTGATGATGACAGGTATCAACATAATTTTCTGTCTTGGAAAGAAAGCTCTAAACAGTATATGGGCCTTGTATTCTTTTTAAAGAAAGTTTTGTATTATGTACTTGTTTGACATTTTATTTCTGTACCATCTTTAATAAGATATCTATGATACCTGGGAAATCCTTTGCTTTATTCTTCAGGTGAAGTAGTTAACTATTTAGGACTTTATTTGAGGAACTCCCAGTGGATTGCAATGGGATACTGGAAAAGATTGCACATGGAAACAATAAGTGGAAGAAAATTTCTAGTGGGACTATGGGATTTCCATAGTACAAAACACAAATGCACAACACAAACTTCACTTTTACTCCAAATCTGGGTAAAACCTGAAGGGAATTGCTTCACATCCTGATGTTTACTTAAAGGAGTTTATTCTCATTTTCAGTGGAGACAATATGGAGGTTTTTATTTCAAATGAGTCAGTGTTTCAAAGGTTCAAAGACTGGGATAACCTGGCACTGAAGTGTCATAGACCAGTTTGCTTGCCTCCTCCAGTATTTTTTTACTGCATAGTATTTACAGACAGATTTTGCATATAGGAAATTGTATTAATACAGGCAACTGAAGCAAGAGTTTACTAAGTAGACCCTAGTAGCCCAAGAGCACCCTGTCTAAAATCCATAGGTGCCACTTCTCTCTAGAATTTAAAGCAATCAGTCAAACAATCAGTCAGTCATATCTATTGAGTACTTATTGTGTGCTGGGCACTGCACTTAGCTCTTGGAAGAGTATAACAGGTACATCCCCTGCTATAATCTTGTTAGCATTTATTTAGCTATTTGACTAGGAGTTGACATTGTTGTTATCATACAAGTTATGTTTGCTAATGAAGGCCTGGATCAACTTTCCTTTCCTTGAAACAAGTATATGGGTGCATATCATTTGGGAACTTCGTGATTTTTTTTGGTGTGCCGATGTAACTACCAATATGCGTTTGAAAGCTGTGATAGATTTCTATAGCTCTCGTTTTTCATTTCACAGAGGTGCTTAGAGTTATTTACAAGAGTGAATGCACTGCAAACCTAAAAAGGCTTTGTTAGGGGCAGGGAATGTGTCTACCAACTCTGTTATATTGTACTCTCCCATGTGCTTGGTACAGGTCTCTGCATTCTGTAAGCATTCCATAAATATGAATGATTGATGGTTTCAATTTGTGTTTAAGCAATAGCGATGTGCAAATGCTCACTTTTGGAAAAAGTAATTTAGTGAATCAGGATCACCCACCTGAAAAACAAGCCATTCTTTAGATAACTGTACATTTTGAAACAATTTCTATCCCCCACCTCCACAAATTTAAAGACCTTTGCATCTACTCAAACATTCTGTTTATTACTGATAACAACATAGAGATTAATTTAAAGAAAAATGGTGAATGAAAACTAAAAGCACCATGCAGTTGCCTCCAATTACCACAGGACCTGACATTATGGTTTTAGAAAAAAGTGGACAAGAGTACAGGCAGGGATTATTTTCCCAAAGCAGGAAGTCGAGGAAAGTTACCTCATGCTTAGAAAGTTCTGTTTTCCATTCCCATCAATGTGATTTCAAAAAAGCCAAATGGCCACATCTCCGCTTTCCAATATTAGTCCTTTGGTGCTTCATCAAATCCCCAGTCTCCACCTTGTCTGCAGAACATTATACAGAAGCTTAAAACAGAAGATAGCTCATGTAACCTTTCCATTTTGTGCAGTAATTGCTCTGAACAGGTCTCCTCCAAATTTAATTTTCGGCTAATAAATGGAAATTGGACTTGAGAAGAAAGATTAGGGTTGCACAAAAATATATGTTTTAAGATGGCTAAAGTTAAAGGGATAAAAATTGGGACTCTGATCCCTGTCAGTGGAAAGGCAGCCTGTTTTCCATTTATATGCTTGCTTTAAGAAGCAGAAAGCTGAATTCCTACATGTTCTTGCCAAAGTTCTGTACATAAAATCATAGCACTGTATAGTAGTTATGCAAAGGTTTCTCCCTTGAGAGTCTTAAGAGGAAAGCAGTGTGTCTTAGTGAAAAATGCATGGGCGTGAGAGTCAAATTAACTAGATAGATAATGGACCTGGGAGTCAGATGGACCCGGGTTCTAATCCTGACTCAACCACTTGTCTGCTTTGTGACCTTGGACAAATCACTTAACTTCTCTGTGACTCGGTTACCTCATGTGTAAAATGAGGATTAGGACTGTGAACCCCATATGGGACATTGACAGTATACAACCTGATTAGTTTATATCTCGCCAGTGCTTAATACAGCATCTTGCACATAGTAAGTGCTTAACCAGTACCTTTAAGAAACAAAGAAACATCAACAAAATACTAAAACCTGGGTTCAATACCTGATTCTGCCATTGAATGCTGTGTGATCTTGGGCAGGGCACTTAACTTCTCTGTGCTTCAATTTTCCTCCTCAGTAAAATGGGGATTAAATACCAGACCTCCTTTAATCAGTCAATCAGTGGTTATTTATTGAGTCTGTACTGTATGGAAAGCACCGGACTAACCACTTGGGAGAGTACAGTATGACAAGGTATTGAACTATAACAGTTGCTTCTTCATGTAACCTCTCTCACAGAAAAAAGACATTTTTGACTACCAACTCTAGGGATGACTGTCTAGTTGAGGGATTATCCAAGCTCTATGCTCAAGCTTTTCCTCACTCTGACTTCCTTTTGGACATTTTTGTACTCAACAAATGTTGATAGTAATAATAATGATTATGATATTTAAGTGCTTACTATGTGCAAGGCACTGTATTAAGCGCTGAGGTGGATACAAGCAAATCAGGTAGGACACAGGCCCTGTCTCATGTGGGGCTCACAGGCTCAATTCCCATTTTACATATGAGGTAACTGAGGCACAGAAATGGAAAGTGACTTGCCCAAGGTCACACAGCAGACAAGCAGCAGAGCCGGGATTAGAACCCATGACCACAAAGCAATCATGAGAAAAACAATCTGCAAATTTAGTTACTTGTAAGATCTGGTAAAAGAGTTAATGATGGAGGGGTTGAAGCTATTGGCTAAAATTTGTCCATGATCTGCCCTTGTTATTAAAGATGCTCAATAATTGTGAATAAAATGTTGTCATGTCTTTGTGGAGCAACCTGAATAAAAGGTGTGTATGTTCTTTGTCAGATGTATGAAAGAGTGGCTCTAAAACAGGCAGTATTTTCTTGAGTGATGAAAAGCATCTTTGACTCCCCTCTGGGTAAAATCATATTCATATGTTGAGGTATAATGTGAACCAAAAATTGAAAATAGTTTTTTATTCACAATATCAAAAAAATTAACCACTCAACCCCTGAGCAATTGTCATGTATTTCACAATCAGTAATAGGCAGTCAATACTATTTTGCTAACAAATTTTTCCACTAATCATTCAAATACCCTAGGTTAGAACTAAGCCTCCCTTCATCCCGCATCTCCTAGAGGATTTTTTATTTACTAGCCCTTGGACTAGTGGGAAACATAAAATTTGAGTTTGCAGGTTTTTCTCTGAAATGAAAACATTACATAACAGTTTCTGCCCTTTAGAAAAAGTTTTCTCTTCCTCTCTCGTCATATGATCAATACAAGTATCCAGTCCTCAGAATAATGTAATTCCCCCACATAGGAAGTCACTCAGTATCTAGACTCCTCTGTTTATAAAATTATTTTTTCCATTGAATTGGATTTTAAAGCAGGAAATAATTTTCCCATAGAATACATCCCTGATGCAAATCAAGTGTAAATGTAACACGCGTTATCCAACTATCATCATCCTTATCCTTGATATCAGTAGTGTTTATTGACCTTCCTCTTAGAATGTATACTAGAACCAAGACACACATTTCCTGCCCTCAAGGAACTGACAATTTAATTGATTAATAGAAGGAGCAGGAGAAAGAGTAAGCATAAAGTGGGCAGTAGTACAAATGTCTCAAGGTGAAATAACTGAAGCTATTGAATATATCAATCTATAAATTAATATTCAAATGAATAAAAATAAATACTTTCTGAAAATAGCAATAAAATGCATGTGTTAAGGATAGGTGTTGGGTTGGAGCCATAGTGGGGGGCATTGTGAATTAATTGGGGAAGAATTCCTGGAAGAGGTGGTATTTTGGGAGGGATTTGACGATGGGGAGAGTTGGGTTTGAGGTACAGGAATTCAGAGGTGTGATTTGCATGACAGTTGTCTTGTTGGCTTTCAAGGTTGTCTGAGCATGCTAGTGAAGGGGTTGAATTACTCTCCACCAGTGTTCCCTTCCCCCAGTCAAATGGCACAATCAGTGTCCACCCCTCGGCCTGCTCCCCGCCCCCTGGAGAATTTAGTCTTGCTCGCTCCAGTGGCAAGATGAAATTTTCAAGTATTTGGGAATTAATAGAATTTGTATTTTAAGCCAACTTTGGGTTCATACAAAGTTATTTCTATTAAGCATTTGCTATTCACCCCACCGTCAAAATTTTATGTACACATCTGTAATTTCTTTTAATGTCTGTCTTCACCTCTAGACAAACTGCTGGTGGGCAGTTAATGGGTCTAAGTGCCTATTATGATATTACTGATTGATATGAAGCTCATTGACTGCTTTATGTATTGTTTTTTAATCATGAGGAAACTGAGGGACAAAAATGTCATGACTTTCTCTTTACTTCTCTCTCACCCCACCACAGCTAGCAATCCCACTCCCACCCCATCCACCTCACTCTCACAAACTTAGTGTAGTGTTCTGCAACCAGTAAGTGCTAATTAAATACCAATGATTTATTATTGATTGAGCTCTGTGGCCCTATAACTTGCAACAGGCACTTGGAGAAAACTGAAGGCAGGCTGGGTAGAGAAAGGGTGGAAGTAATAGATCAAGGTTTTTCCCCAGCTATCTATCCACCTCTTCTCCCCAGTGTAGGTGTCTGGGGGACACTGCCCCCTGAGGAATGCACCCCCCATCTCTCCCACTTTTGACAATGTATTCTGTTGAAATGCAGTCAGGGATAGAGGGGGAAGGTGAGGATGTAGGTCCAGGGAGCGAACCAATAACTAGGGCCAGGGGTAATGCCATTCACAGGCCTTTTGGTGCCCCCAGCTCAGGGCCTGGCTTTGCCCCTTCTGGGGTTGTTTCCCTTCCCCCAATGGTCAATCAGAGGCAGCTCTGCTCTCATGAGCAGCGTGGCTCAGTGGAAAGAGCACGGGCTTTGGAGTCAGAGGTCATGGGTTCAAATCCCGTCTCCACCAATTGTCAGCTGTGTGACTTTGGGCAAGTCACTTAACTTCTCTGTGCCTCAGTTACCTCATCTGTAAAATGGGGATTAAGACTGTAAGCCCCCCGTGGGACAACCTGATCACCTTGTAACCTTCCCAGTGCTTAGAACAGTGCTTTGCACATAGTAAGCACTTAATAAATGCCATTATTATTATTATTACTATAAGTCCTTTCCTTCTGGTTCAGTGAGCACCCCAAAAGCCAATTACAGTTCAGCTCAATTAATAGATACATTTCTTGCCCACCAGCAGTTTGTCTAGAGTGGGAGACATGTATTAAAATTAACTAGAAATGTGTACGCAAGTGCTGAGGGTGGGTGCGAATAGCAAGTGCTTAAAGGGAACGACTATTTGTAGAGCTAGAGTTGGCTTAAAATGCAAATGAAGGCCAGGCATGAGAGTGGATGGTCAGAATAATGAACAGATCAGAAAAAACAAATGGACTACTTTAATTCACACTAAGATGTTACAATTTGCAGCCATATTCTCTAGCATCCGGACTGGCATTCAGTACAAACAGATGATTGACTTGTACTTCAGAGAGATAAGAAAGAGAGTCAAAAGCCAGCAGCTTCCTATTAATTCCCGAATACTTGAAAGTGGGAGAGGAGTGTAATTTAAGGATTTGTAAATTCTCTTCTCTGCCTGCCTGACCCCACTCCCCATTTCTCCACCTCCATCTTATCTCTGGAGTGAAACTCTTCTTCCAGGGTCTCGGCCCATTTTCCATGTTGCCTGTGTCACCCAGCTGCAGAACTGCTATGAAAAGTAGAGTGAAGAGCCCTTTCTCTGACTGGGCCATCTGCATTGCATCACATGACTTTCAACTCAGAGTTCCCCTTCCCACTTCCTTGATGCCATGCCCCTGATTGGAAAGTCAGTGACTTCATAATATAAAGCATGCAGAGACTTGGTTGGGTGATCCTATAAGGCATTATTTAGTGGGATCATCACAAAGGATTCTTTTTTCCAAGGTATTTGTTAAGGGCCCACTATGTGCAAGACACTGTAGACTTGTGGACTTCACTCTGCTGCCCTGATCATTTTTCTACAAAAATGTTCAGGACATGTAACCTCCTCCTCAAAAGACTCCAGGGGTTTCCCATCCACCTCTTCATCACACAAAAAATCTTCACCATTGGCTTTAAAGCATTCCACCACCTTGCCCTTTCCTACTTCACCTCACTTCTTTCCTTATACAACCCACCCTTCACCCTTCACCCCTCTAGTGCTATCCTCACTGTGCCTCGATCTCGCCTGTCTTGCTGGACATAAGTGCTATGGGGTAGGAGTAGGAGTGAGTATCAAAGTGCTTAAGGGGTATACAGCCACATGCATAGGCGATGCAGAGGGAAGGCCTCTTGCAGGAGATGTGATTTTAGGAGGGTTTTGAAGGTAGGAAAAGAGGAAGACTGTGGGATATGCAGGGGGAGGAAGTTCCCAGTCTCAGGGTAGATGTTGACAAGGGGTTGGTGGTGGGATAGATGGGGTAGAGGTACAGAGAGTAAGTTGACAGGAAGCAATTTCCTGAATGCGAGTCTAAAAACGATGCTCTACTAGGCCATTAAACAGACATGCTTGCTGCCTTCCACCTTGGAGTTCACATGTAGAAAAAGCAGCTAGGTTGAATAAAAACTCTCTCTGGAAGGAGGTTTCTGCTATTATGAGCTCAGTTGGACCTCATAATAGGTTAAAGCTGGAATTTTCAAAGTGGCACTCTGATACCCAAACACAGTTCATTGACTTCACGAGACTATTTTGCTCACCTCTTCCATAGGGGTGGGACCTCACTGGGTATTAACATCAATAAACCAATTGGTTTTAACATCATTGTGAGGTGTTTGTTAGATCTTTTTTCACACTGTGTAATGAAAATTCCTCTTTGTCCATTTGGTTTGCCTGTAGAAGCTATTTGCTGTGATCATTACCTCAGTATCAGTGAACTGACTGCATTCCAGGACCTTATCACTGGCAATTTTATCCTTTCATTTGCTGTTGAGTAGGGTTCCTAGGTGACACTGGGGAAGCTGCTTAAGAAACTGGATGGATTTTCTATAGTAGGTCGAGGTCTCCAACATACGCATTGGGTGGGAAAGAGATGAAAGAAGTGATTACAAGCTTCTTGTGGCCAGAGATCCTGTCTACCAACTCTACTGTACTCTACCAAGTGCTTAGTACAGTGCTTTGCACACAGTAAGCAGTCAGTAAATACCACTGACATCATTGTGTGTGTGTGTGTGTGTGTGTGTGTGTGTGTGTGTGTGTGTTTGTGTATAGAGAGATATATGTATCCATAGAAAGCAAATTATGTCCTGGGCAGTGTGGTCTAGTGGAAATAACATGGGCTTGAAAGTCACGACCTGGGTCATAATCCTGGCTCTGCCACCTATCTGCTGTGTGACCTTAGGTAAGTCACTTACCTTCTCTGTGCCTAAATTACATCATCTGTAAAATGGTGGTTAAGACTGTGAACCCTTTGTGGGACAGGGACTGTGTCCAATTTGATTAACTTGTATTTATCCAGGTACTTAATATAGCGCCTGGCTTGTAGTAAGTGTTCAGTAAATACCTTAAACAAGGGGAGCAGGAGCCCATAATTAAATTACTGGCCTAGTGGAGAGACATCTCACAAGATAATAGTAATAATAATGATGTTATTTGTTAAGCACTCACTATGTGCCAAGCACTGTTCTAAGCATGGGGTAGATACAGGGTAATCAGGTTGTCCCACATTGGGCTCACAGTTTTAATCCCCATTTTACAGATGAGGTAACTGAGGCCCAGAGAAGTTAAGTGACTTGCCCAAGGTCACACAGCTGATAAGTGGCAGAGATAGGATTAGAACTCACAACCTCTAACTCCCAAGCCCATGCTCTTTCCATGGAGATCAGACCTTTTTCTTTGTTTCTTTTTTAATTAGCCCTGTTGGTAAATGTTGATAACTTTATGAATTAATTTACCTCCCAGACCTTTGATGTCTTCCTGAGCTTTTGTTGTGGATTATTAAGAACTAATTAAAAAAATTTAACTGTCTGATATTTCATTACATTTATGGATAAGTTCACTGCCCATTCTGCTGCTAAGGCTTTACTCAAATTGTGGAGCACTGCCAAGGGTGTAGATATTTTGACTGAATTTGTTGTAATGCCCTAGGCAATAGATTCAACCAAGGTATTAGCAGATAAGTAAATATTAGTCTCTTTTAAGAGCAAACTGTTTCCCAAATGACTTTGGCAGTGACCTGACTTTGCTTCATAGGAGGAAAATAACAAAAATATATATAGCTGTCCTTTGTCCTCTAGATGATGATGAAGTTCACCTTAGTTCAGTAAGTTCAGCACACAGTAAGCAATTACTAAATACTATTTCTACTTCCTTAGGATGCCTGTGTGGTTGAAAAGGCCAGTTCAGGACCCACAGTCCCAAGAACACTGGGCCCATGCTAAGGCTGCTTCATGATGTGCTGTTAGGTTTGGTTTTAGTGCCTGTCATTATTTTCACTTGTGCCTCTTTGCCTCATAATCCTTATGAAACTTGTCTTTGAAAAGAGCTACTCCCTCCTTGACTGCAGCCTACCTTGCTGGTGTCTCTGCAGCAATTGATTCCCAGTTTGTAGCAGCAGCACAACATTCTCTGGCATTTGTTTTGCTATGGCCTTAAAATGCTTCTTCTGCCCTCCTCACTTTCAATTCCATAATTTAACTATATTTCTAGACTGTAAGCTTATTGGGAGCAGAGAATGTCTGTCATCTCTGTTATATTGTACTCCCCCAAGTGTTTCCATCCATCGATGGTTTTTATTAAGTGCTTACTATGTCTGGAGCACTCTACTAAGTGCTTGGGAGAATACAATACAACAGAATTAGCACACATGTTCCCTGACCATAATGAGCTTTCAATCTAGAGTTATACTGCTTAGTACAGTGCTCCGCACATAGTAAGCACTTAAATACAATTGATTGATTTAGATCATTACTTCTTTTTCGGTACCACTTTTAAAACATCAGTAGATAGTCCTTCATCCTTATATTGTGAGAAACGGTAAATTACAATTTTGTGTCTAAAATTCTGCACCTTTCTTGGTATTAAATAATCAAGCTATCTTCTCTCAGCTTTTGTTTTTCCAGGCTAAAGAGTTCTGCTTTTTTATCAATCCTCATACTAAAGGCCTTCCATACCCATCATTCAAATTGCCCTCTGAATCTGTTCAAGCTTCTATCTTGTCTTTCCTTAAATGGGTTAAGCAGAATTGTCCACAGCCTTCCAGGTACAGTTGTGCCAAAGTCTTACATAGTGATTTTATATAGAAGCATAGAAATCAAACTATAAATAAATAATTAAAGGCATAATGGTAAAATTCACATTAATCAGGCAGAGTCACCATGTTTACCTGAAGTAAAATGTACTTATAAACAAAGCAGACAGTACAGCTGTTGCTTACATCTGTGATGATTAACTGGCTTGCACAGTATTTTTTTCCTTCATTTGCAGGATGTGTACAGTGAAGCCTCTACATCCACAGTGTTTTTATTTATATATTTTTTTTTTGCGAGGGCAAGGTGATTTAATTGAAATAAGCAGGGAAATGTTATTTGTGGGAATATTAAAACAAAGCTTTATCGTGTATCAATTGCAGCTTTAAAAATAATTGTTGTGTCCCCAGATCAATACTCAAAATATTTCCTTTTTTAAATCAGTCTCTTCACTATACTATGAGATTTAAAATAGGATGAACTTGGTCAGATGAAATAAGACTTCCTCCCTAGCAGGTGGAGAGCACCTGTTAGGTACTCATTCAGCAGTTGCCTGCATCTAAACAGTCCAAAATGAGGTAGATGTTTGGAAATTATCTGGGAAATTTTGTTATGGTAAATAGGCAGATAAGGTCATTTAATAGAATGTATTTCTCCCCAGTGCCTAAATTATGGGACCAAGTTGTCAACTCAGCACAAATCTATTGGGAAATTGTTAGCTCTCCATCTCACTTGGGATGAGCTAACGTATCTTCTCACCCTCAATCTCCTCAGTGTAGCCTACCCTCACTCAGCTTTAGTTTGTGTAGATCACTGTAGAAATGCCATAGGATTTCAAAGGCATCCTTATCACCACAATGTTCAAAATCAGGGGTGAGAGCTGACTGCGTAAACTAAAATGAGATCTCATTGCATTTCCACCTTAGAAGCCTTATTAAGGTCACATCTCCTCAAAGAAGTCTTCCCCAATTAAGCCCTTATTTCCCTAGCTCTCTCTCCCTTTTGGATAATCTATGCACTTGAATCTGTCACCTTAGTGCATTTGATATTCTTCCCACAGCACTTCTGTACATACCTTTAAATTGTATACTATAAATGATTTATATTACTGTCTGTCTCCCCTTCTAGACTGTACACTCATTGTGGGCAGGGAAAGTTTCTTCCAACTCTGTTATATTGTACTCTCCCAAGCACTTAATACAGTGCTTTGCATCTAGTAAGCCCTCAGTAAATCCCATTATTTGATTTTCCAACCTAGCGTGATCCTAGCCGGAATCCTATTGTTCTAACTTCTGAAAGTAATTATTCATTATGCACTTGCAGAATTGGAATGTACACCAGGATTCTCTGATTATGATATTTTCAGCATATTAGCATGTACTGAACTCCTCCCATGGTTGAAGTGATCCAGAAATCACAATCAACACTTATAAATTTCCCCTAGAACTTGGAGAATGGCAAAATCCTTGTGAATATGTGTATATGCGTGTATGTATACACAGCATACACACAGTTTACTGCTCTCCAGATTTGAAGATGATGCTATTAATGTGTGCAGACGTAATTGATCAAGCCATTGATTGTAATCTACTTGACGACAGGGATCATGTCTACCAGTGCTACTTCACTCTACCAAGTGCTTAGCACGGTACTCTGCACACCATAACTGCTCTATAAATACTACTGATTGATTGTCCATCACTTCTATGTTGCCTGTAAAATTGCCTCATGTGACTCTAGTGCATTGGTTATCCATGGTGCCAATAGTGTTGTTTTGTTTTTCTTCCTCTTCCTTTTGCTGTGTCAATCTTCCCTGGGCCTCTACTCCAGGATAGTTACCTCATGTCTTAGTTTTGCACCCCAAGCTGGTTGTTAATCTTTTGTGGCTGTTTCCCATCTGTCCATTCTTATGCCACATTTGTTAAGGTTTTGCTTCACTGTGTTGTTGATGCCTTCATTCTATTCCCCCTGTTTACAATTACCCCATTGCAGCTCATGCCCAGGAATTGCTTGATTATTCTGCTGTCATCCTCATTCTCACTCTTTCCATCCAGGAAGGGTGAGATGTGGTGAAAACTATTCCACGAGATGGATAGGCTACATAGCAATCCTGAAATATCACTGGGGACTGGCTTGTCTATCTCTCCCTCTAGAAAGTATACTCCATGAGGGCAGAGATCATATCTCCAAAGTCTATTTTACACTCCTTAAGTGCTATAGTGCTGGGTTCCCACACAGGTGATCAGTAATTGCTCTCAGTAAATGAATAGTATTTATTGAATGCTTAATTTATGCAGAGCAGACTTTGAACTTCTTGTGGGCAGGAAATGTGTCTGTTGTTTTATGCTTTCCCAAGAGCTTAGTACATTGCTCTGCACACAGTAAGGGTTCAATAAATATGATTGAATAAATGAACAAACACTTAGGAGAGTACACAAGAGAAGAGAGGTAGACATAATCCCTGCCCTATTGATTGATTGAAGGTGCAGCAGCTGCCAGGGCAACCATCTGCTGGTTCTTGGCACTAGAAGCAGTGTGGCTCAGTGAAAACAGCACGGGCTTGGGAGTCAGAGGTTGTGGGTTCTAATCCCGGCTCCACCACTTGTCAGCTGTGTGAATTTGGGCAAGTCACTTAACTTATCTGTGCCTCAGTTACCTCATCTGTAAAATAGGGATTAAGACTGTGAGACCCACGTGGAACAACCTGATTACCTTGTATCTACCCCAGCCCTTAGAACAGTGCTTGGCATATAGTGAGCACTTAACAAATACCTTTGTTTTTATTATTATTATTATTGCAGTTATGTCATCCAAAAATGGGTCCTTTATGCAAATGCAAGTCCCTGCATGCAGTTTACTGTACCCTTGCCCACCTAATCATGCATTGCATTCCATGTTCCAGTGGGAACACAACTAACAAGGAATAGAGATGCTAAACAAACCCCTAGCACCCTAACTGATGACTTTGTGTAGGTTCTCGATCTTGAAGTGTCAGACCCAAGACTTGTCATGAAGTGTCAGACCCAAGACTCGTCTGTTGCACGAAAGACTCCAGCAACATCATTTCAAAGCTAGTGATATGACTGTGTTCAAAGCTTAGTACTTGTGATCTTGGCAAGAACAAAGGTGGCATTTTTTGGCAGAAGCTGGTCTAAAGTTGATTGTAATGTCTGTTGAAGGCCCAAATCTTGTACAGAATGTGCCTAAACAGGGTAAGTGAGGTGGAGAATTGTAGTGATTTTTGTGAATAAATATGGCCTAACCCTCCACTTTTTCTTAAAATATCTAGTTTGAATCTAAATGTATCAATCTAAAATGTACTTTGGCCGAGAAGTTATCAAATTAGATCTTGCTCTAGATATGGCCATATTTTCATTTTTGAGAAGGGAGAGACCACCACAAATCACCCTCACACCCATCCCCGAGAAGCATGGATCTATAATATCCCCAGAATATGATGAATTCCACAACTGGGAGGGGAGATAATTGGGGGATTTTATATATTTTTTCAATTGTTTCTTTGGGGCTTTCCCTGAAATTATAGTTCTGTGAGGAAAATCTCTCAGAAGCAACTTGAGATTTAGAACCCAAAAGTCAGAAGTTGCCAAAGAATAAGATGGCTGTGGGGACAGTGGTGAATGTTTCAGATAAGGATTTCATAAACTTCAGTTGTCTATGGCCTTGTGCATATAGGTGTCTGGTGTGTATGTAGAATTTTGCCTGCATTTAAAAATACCGGTTTCACTCTAAAATTAAAAGTAAAAACTGCTGTTCACAATTTCATACTTTCTTTCTCAAAATAAACTAGTTGGATGAGTCAAAAGTTATTTTTTTAAATGTTCAGTATCCAGTTTTATTGCAGTACATTCTGTGTGGTTGAAAAGCACAAATGTGTTTGGTGTTTCATATCAACATGATAGTCTGTGTTCACTGTTACATGATCTTCATCTTGATGGCCCCACTGAATGTATTTATTCTGCTGGGTTGTGGTTAATTTTAGAACCTATATTCCATAGACTTAGTACACTTGGTACAGTGCTCTGCACACAGTAAGCACTCAATAAATAAGATTGAATGAATGTAAATAATGAATGTTAAAAATTTTCCCAGGATGACCTCAAAGGTAGCTGCAATTTGACATATAAAACCCAAATGAGTCAAAGCACTACAAAGTTGGATATTTTTGAAATCAGGATATTGTGCAGTTCTGAAAATGATTAGAAAATTTTAGCAAACTGTATTCTCTAATGTATTTGTTTTCCAACTTTAGCTAATTACAGTACCTTATGGTGAGATATTTTCCCCTTTTGTTTCCTCTTATTCAATAAAATGACCCTATGCACAATTGGAAATCTTTATTCAAGTTGCTCCCACAATGAGGCCCTGTTTGTTCTTCAAGGAAAGAACACATCACACTTGCAACAAGAAATTAACCATACATCTTTTAATTGGTTTAATACCATAACTGCATTTAGTAAGTTGCCAAAATTTAAAAAGAAAAAAAAAGTAAGAATGGTTGCATGAACAATGTAAGATCCCAACTACCTGGTCAACTGAGTTTTTGGGTAAGGGCCCTGAGTAGTGTAATACCAGCAGCCTGAACCCTGTTGGTAGGGGAACCATTTGGTAGGACTTGCAGCCTCCCACTGAAGGAAAAGATTTGTGACACTAGCTGAGAATAGTCAGTTAATCATATTTATTGAGTGCTTACTTTGTGCAGACCACTGTACTAAGTGCTTGGGAGAGTACAATATAATAATATAACAGAAACATTCCCTGCCCACAGTGTGCTTACAGCCTAGGTGGATACAAAGGCCAGAGTGAGTATTGGGTGAATTTTACTGTACAATAATTAGGAAGCATAGATGGGACAAATAACATCATGGGAGAGGATATAAACTGGGGAGGTAGGGTGTATCTGCCTCAGTATAGATAATCTGGTTTTTTAATGCATTATACTAGGTGAGAAGCAGTCCAGGAATACTTAGCTACTGGTCTCTCCAGCTTGTTTTATTCTGGCTGGCTGTTCGTTTCCAGGCAGATTTAAGGTGTAGATCATGCACGTACTTTTGACAATGTTTTGGGGCTGACCAGGGTATGGGTTATCTTGTGAGTGAATGTCAGTTACCTTAATATTCTCTAAGAGCAGCCATGAATTATACTTGTCCTCCATGTCTATGTCAGATTCTTTAGCAGCATTAAGAATCACTGACTGGTAAGGGATGATGTGATGTTTTCACTTTATGGATACATTCTCTGTTAGTGTCTTCTGGTTTTGACAAGGACACACCTGCTGTAAAGACTGTCCTCCTGCTGTCAAGCTGAGTTCTAAAATGACTTTTATCTCTTCTGAAATAACAAGGTAGTTGTTTCAGAAGGTGAATATAGCTCCACTTCTCTTTCCATGGCATAGTTAGGGTCCTTCCTATTAGGAGAAAAGCAGAGCAAAAGGCAGTGGGATTTATTTTGTTTTTATTTTTACTTTGCACTTTTTTTCTTTTAACAAAGACTGTTGGATTTGTTCTTTTTTATTTTATTTATTTTTCTTGGTTTTCAATTACCTATTGCACCTGGCCTTTCTAGCATTTGTTCCAAATCAATCATATTTGAGTACTTACTGTATGCAGAGCGTTGTACTGAGTGCTTGGGAGAGTACAGTAGAACAAAGTTGGTGGATTCGTTCCCTGTCCACAATAAGCTTACAATCTAGAGGGAGAGACAGACATTCTATAAATAAATGCATTATGGATATGTATTAAGTGCTCTGGGGCTGAGGGAGGAGCGACTGGAGGGGGCAAATCCAAGTGCAAAGGGAATGCAGGAGGGAGTGGGAAGAGAGTTGAAGAGGACCTCTTGAAGAAGATGTGCCTTCATTAAGTCTATGAAGGTGGGGAGAGTGATTGTCAGATATGAAGAGGGAGGGAATTCCAGGCCAGAGGCAGGACATGGGTGAGAGGTTGGAAACGAGAGAACTTTCCAAATCCATTATAATTCAATAGACAAAATCCCCTTAAAAAGAAGCTGACGAGAGTCATTATATCAGGGGCTCATCACAGTGTACTCAGTGAGTGTGCGTAATGTAAGTGTACTAAGTTTTTCCGTTAGTGATTTTCTGCTCATACCTACTCAATGAAGCCACATAAACAAACAAGTCTACACTTGTCGCAGTGGGTGGTTTCCTCCATGAGCTAGATTCTATCTGCTTTCTTCTACTTTTCTGCTATGATGTCATGCTGTAAGAAGTGGTTCATAGCATGGCTTCTGGAGATCCAGCCTCACAGGGACTGTGCTGTACCCTATACTCCATTGCTGAAAACACATGGTTGGGTAGGGACTGTCTCTATATGTTGCCAAATTGTTCTTTCCAAGCGCTTAGTACAGTGCTCTGCACACAGTAAGTGCTCAATAAATATGATTGAATGAATGAATGAATGAATGTGGCCTAGTGGAAAGGGCAAAGACTCTGGAGTCAGAAGTACAAGATTCTAGTCTGAGCTCTGTGACTGGCCTGATCTGTAATCTTGGGTGAATCACTTAACTTCTATGTACTTCAGTTTCCTCATCTCTAAAATGTCCATTCTCCCCACCTCTTTGATTGAGCCTTATGTGAGACAAGGACTTTGATGTGATTGTTGCATAGCAACCCCAGTCTGTAGCATAGCATTAATAATTTAATACTATCATAGAGCACTTCCCTTTGAATGACAAATGCCTTGCATTCCAACAGAGCTCCTAAATGTGCAGCTAGGGTCCCTGTTTAACCCCAAAGTCCCTTGGTTCAAATGAAGAAGCTTGTTTTCAGTAGCTCCAGTACTTCTGGAGTAACTCCAGTACTCCAGTACTTCTGGAGTAGCTCCAGTACTCTAGTACTTCTGGAGTAGCATGAGGACTAAAGGGAGGGAGTGTCCTTCCATCTCCTATTTTCACCCTTCTGCCCCAACTTTCCGTTTTGGGTTGTGTGGGAATTTCTGGCCCATCAGCACATGACTGGGTATTTTCTCTACCTGTCCTACCCGATCTACCTGTCCTACCCGATGAATACACTCTTTTCAGGGAACACATCTATCATCTTGGTTGTATTGTACTCTCCCAAGTGCTTAGTACAGTGCTCAGCACACTTTAAGTACTCAATAAATACCATTGGTTGAAGAAAGAAGAGCTCTCTGGCACATGGCCTCAGAGAGAGCCTGTCCATTGGTGAGCTATTCTTGTAGCCCCATCAGCATCAAGGTATTTTTCTTCCCAAGCAAATCTGTTTTTGGGAGCAGAGAAAACAATCACATCTTCACAAGGCCAAAATGAAAGTTTTTAAGCCAGGACCATGACAATCCCTTGCCAGAGAAACAACTGCTTGTACCAATATCCTTCTTCAGAGAGTGATGGATTGGAGACAGTGTATCAAAGAGATTAGGAGGGAGTCAGTGAGTCAATCACATTTACTGAGCATTTACTGTGTGCAGAGGACTGTACTAAGCACTTGGGAGAGTACAATCTAACAGGCAAATTTTCTGCCTACAACAAGCTTACAGTCTAGATGGGGAGACAGAAAATATACAATATGTGCATCAGTGCTGTGGGGCTGAGAGGGGAAATGAATAAAGGGAGCAAGTCAGGGTGACACAGAAGGGAGTTGAAGAAAAGGAACAGAGGGCTTAGTCAGGGAAGGCCTCTTGGAAGAGATGTGCCTTCAATAAGGCTTTGAAAGGAGGGAGAGTAATTGTCTGTCAGATTTGAGAAAGGAGAGCATTCCAGGCCAGAAGCAGGATGTGGTCAAGGGATCGAATGGCAAGATCGAAGCACAGTGAGGTTAGCATTAGAGGAGCGAAGTGTGTGGGCTGGTTTGTAATAATAATAATAATAATAATAATGGTATTTGTTAAGTGCTTACTATGTGCAAAGCACTGTTCTAAGTGCTGGGGAGGTTACAAGGTGATCAGGTTGTCCCACAGGGGGCTCACAGCTTTTAATCCCCATTTTATTCATTCATTCATTCAATCGTATTTATTGAGTGCTTACTGTGTGCAAAGCACTGTACTAAGTGCTTGGGAAGTACAAGTTGGCAACATATAAAGACGGTCCCTACCCAACAGCAGGCTCACAGTCTAGAAGGGGGAGACGGACAACAAAACATATTAACAAAATAAAATAAATAGAATAAATATGTACAAATAAAATAAATAGAGTAATAAATACGTACAAACATATATACATATATACAGGTGCTGTGGGGAGGGGAAGGAGGTAAGGCGGGGGGGATGGGGAGGGGGAGGAGGGGGAGAGGAAGGAGGGGGCTCAGTCTTTGAAGGCCTCCTGGAGGAGGTGAGCTCTGAGTAGGGCCTTGAAGGGAGGAAGAGAGCTAGCTTGGCGGATGTGCGGAGGGAGGGCATTCCAGGCCTGGGGGATGACTTGGTCTGGGGGTCGACAGCGGGACATGGGACAACCTGATTGCCTATGAGAAGCAGCGTGACTCAGTGGAAAGAGCATGGGCTTTGGAGTCAGAGGTCATGGGTTCAAATCCAGGCTCCACCAATTGTCAGCTGTGTGACTTTGGGCAAGTCACTTAACTTCTCCGTTTCTCAGTTACCTCATCTGTAAAATGGGTGTTAAGACTGTGACCCCCCAATGGGACAACTTGATCACCTTGTAACCTTGTAAGCACTTAGAACAGTACTTTGCATACAGTAAGAGCTTAATAAATGCCATCATTATTGTTATCCAAACTGTGACCATGTAAATCTGAGCACTTATCAAACCATGCCTTGATTACTGTATCAGCCTCCTTGCTGAGTTTCCTGCCTCCTGTGTTTCCCCATCCAGTCCACACTTCACTCTGCTGACCAGATCATTTACAGATGAGGTAACTGAGGCACAGAGAAGTGAAGTGACTTGCCCAAAGTCACACAGCTGACAAGTGGCGGAGCCGGGATTTGAACCCATGACCTCTGACTTCAAAGCCCGGGCTCTTTCCACTAAGCCACACTGCTTCTCCTTGTAGTAGGAGAGTAGTAAGGTGAGGTGTGGGGGCAAGGTGATGGAATGCTTTAAAGCCAGTGGTGAGGAGTTTCTGTTTCATGTGGAGATGGATGGACAACCAAGGGAGGTTGCAGTTCTTGGAAATTCCCCTTGAGGCATATTGCTTCTCTGTGGAACTGCGGTTTTTCAGGGAATCATTCCTGCCACCTTCCTGCTACCTTCCCCTTTCCTGCCTCCAATCTTGCTTAGGTTCGCCACTGCCAGAGATGACAGAGTGTAGCTTACCAATCCCTGGGTGAAAATTTGTCCCAGATCTTTTGAGACTGAGGGCAAGGGTGCATTCATTGCCAACAGAGGGGCTTTCCTGTCAGTGACCACAGCTGTGTTCTTGTTTCCCATTTCTGTGTTTAGGAAGGAGTGACAAATTTCTTGCTTTCAAAGGCTTCTAGGGACACTGGAATACAGTATTGAAAAGAGAGACAATTTCTTATCAAATAGAGATGGGTTGCCCAGCCCTAAACTGAGGAAGGAGAAGAAAATGGCATTAAAATGCCAGTGTTTTCCTCCTAAATATCCAAGGAGAAAAGTACTGATATGGCAAATTTAAAAACCTCATTAATTCTGTGGTCTTCATTTTTTAAATAAATGTCAATAACCCAAGTATATACCCAGTGCAGTTAAAAACTGTTTATGTTAGGATCCTGAGGTAAATTTCCAGCAAATGACTATTTTCGTTTTGGAGGGGACAGGCAGGGAGGATTATAAGGGATAGTGGCCGTATTTACTACAGCTTCGAGCACTGGCTGGAAGCCTATGGCTTTTAAAAAGATTAGTTTCTCAGAGAGAAATTAAGAATCTTTGTAACAGAAATTGAATCTGTGCAACCTGCAGTAGAACTAACTTAAATAAGGGCCCATTCTATACTCACTGGGGTACAAAAGTGTAGTTGCATTTAAAACAACTGCATTGACAATGAAAGAATATACAGAATTCCCAATACCTGGTCATAGCACCTTGACTGGCTATAAAAGACTCTCTCTGCTTTGTGTGAGAGGCCATGATGGACCGGCTTAGTGATTGTTGAACTGAAGAATACAGTTTTGTTAAGAAACAAGAATACAGTTTTGTTGGAAAACCTGTTTTTCAAAGTGACCTTTTAGCTCTTGTTCTCAGTTCTTTTTTCTATTAAAAAAGAGAGCCTGCCAGTGATATTGTTTCCTGAATTATGTCACTGGAATCCAGGAGGGCAACTCATGTAATGTGCAAATTTTACCACCTGAGAGCTTGGAGCTGAAGTGTCGGGTCACGACAAGGAATGGACGATTTACTGAAGTGTTTTTCACAACAGTAATGGAAAGAGATTTTCTGCTGCAGAAACACTCTGGGCATGTTACTTCCCTCCTCAAAAATCTCCAGTGGCAGCCAGTCATCCTATGCATCAAACAAAAACTCCTCATTCTCGGCTTCAAAGCTCTCCATCACCTCGCCCCCTCCTACTTCACCTCCCTTCTCTCCTTCTACAGCCCAGCCCGCACCCTCCGCTCCTCTGCCGCTAACCTCCTCACTGTACCTTGTTCTCACCTGTCCCACCGTCGACCCCTGGCCCACATCTTCCCCCTGTCCTGGAATGCCCTCCCTCCTCACATACGCCAAGCTAGCTCTCTTCTTCCCTTCAAAGCCCTATTGAGAGCTCACCTCCTCCAGGAGGCCTTCCAAGACTGAGCCCCCTTTTTCCTCTCCTCCTCCCCATCTCCCCCCCGCCTTACCTCCTTCCCCTCTCAACTGCACCTGTATATATGTTTGTACAGATTTTTTATTCTATTTATTTTACTTGTACATATTTACTATTCTATTTATTTTGTTAATGATGTGCATATAGCCTTAATTCTATTTGTTTTGATGACTTGACACCTGTCCACATGTTTTGTTTTGTTGTCTGTCTCCCCCCTTCTAGACTGTGAGCCCGCTGTTGGGTAGGGACCGTCTCTATATGTTGCCAACTTGTACTTCCCAAGTGCTTAGTACAGTGCTCTGCATACAGTAAGTGCTCAATAAATATGATTGAATGAATGAATGAATTAGTGGTGCTCAGAGAATGATTTTACCTCCTGGATGCAAATGCACGTAGTTTAAGATTTCCCCTGCATGCTTATGGATGTGGATATTCATATTTTGGTAACTTCTACTCATTCAATCAATCAGTGGAATTTATTGGGTTCTCACTGCAAGCTGGTCACTGCATTAAGTGCTTGGGAAAGTGCAGTGCCATTGGAGCGCAGTCCCTGGCCTCAAGGAGCTTACAGCCTAACAGACCAGGGTACATATCCAAGCCCATATGGAGGATTGGTGCTCTCAACATTGATCAAATACATTGAATTCATTTCCATTCTTGATGGAACAACATCCAAGCTCTTCCCTAGAAGCCATTTGCCCTCCAGGGCTAGCAGAGGTTTCTCCAGAGCCAGCGGTTGTGTTACCTGTGTGATCTCTAGAGTCTGGTGAATCTGGACCCCAGCTCCATAATGCACCTCCACTCTACACTGCTCTCATGGTGCCCTTCAGCCAATTCTGGGAATACTACCAGGTGACAGCACACAAACCCGTGCTAGTTCAGACAGACCCCTGTGCTGCTTCTATGGCTGTAATAATAATAATAGTATTTGTTAAACACTTACTGTGTGTCAAGTATTGTTATAAGCACTGGGGTAGAGAGAAGCTAATCAGTTTGGGCACAGTCCATGTCTCACATGGGGCTCACAGTCTTAATCACCATTTTACAGATGAAGGAACAGAGGCAAGAAAAGTAAAGTGACTTGCCCAAGGTCACACAGTGGACAAGTGGTGGAGTCAGGATTAGAACTCAGATCCTTCAGACTCCCAGGCCCATACACTATTCATTCATTCATTCAATCATATTTATTGAGCACTTACTGTGTGCAGAGCACTGTACTAAGCACTTGGGAAGTACAAGTTGGCAACGTATAGAGATGGTCTCTACCTAACAGTGGGCTCACAGTCTAGAAGGGGGAGACAGACAACAAAACATATTAACAAAATGAAATAAATAGAATAGTAAATATGTACAAGTAAAATAGAGTAATAAATCTGTAAAAACATATATACATGTGCTGTGGGGAGGGGAAGGAGGTAGGGTGGGGGGGAGAGGAAGGAGGGGGCTCAGTCTGGGAAGGCCTTCTGGAGGAGGTGAGCTCTCAGTAGGGCTTTGAAGGGAGGAAGAGAGCTAGCTTGGCGAATGTGCGGAGGGAGGGCATTCCAAGCCAGGGGGAGGACGTGGGCCAGGAATCGACAGTGGGACAGGTGAGAACAAGGCACAGTGAGGAGGTTAGCAGCAGAGGAGTGGAGGGTGCGGGCTTTGCTGTATTAGGAAAGAAGGGAGGTGAGGTAGGAGGGGGCAAGGTGATGGAGAGCCTTGAAGTCGACAGTGAGGAGTTTTTGCCTGATGTGTAGTTGACTGGTAGCCACTGGAGATTTTTGAGGAGGGGAGTATTATGCCCAGAGCGTTTCTGCACAAAGATGATCCAGGCAGCAGCGAGAAGTATAGACTGAAGGGGGGATGGACAGGAGGATGGGAGATCAGAGAGGAGACTGATGCAGTAATCCAGTTGGGATAGGATGAGAGATTGAACAAGCAGGGTAGTGGTTTGGATGGAGAGGAAAGGGCGGATCTTGGTGATGTTGCGGAGGTGAGACCGGCAGGTTTTGGTGACAGTTTGGATGTGTGGGGTGAATGAGAGAGCAGAGTCGAGGATTCATTCATTCATTCATTCAATCATATTTATTGAGCACTTACTGTGTGCAGAGCACTGTACTAAGCACTTGGGAAGTACAAGTTGGCAACATAACAGTCCCTACCCAACAGTGGGCTCACAGTCTAGAAGGGGGAGACAGACAACAAAACAAAACATATTAACAAAATAAAATAAATAGAATATGTAAATATGTACAAGTAAAATAAATAGAGTAATGAATCTGTACAAACATATATACAGGTGCTGTGGGGAGGGGAAGGAGGTAGGGTGGGAGGGATGGGGAGGGGGAGAGGAAGGAGTGGGCTCAGTCTGGGAAGGCCTCCTGGAGGGGGTGAGCTCTCAGTAGGGCTTTGATGGGAGGAAGAGAGCTAGCTTGGTGGATGGGCAGAGGGAGGGCATTCCAGGCCAGGGGGAGGACGTCGGCCATGGATCGACGGTGGGACAGGCGAGAACGAGGTACAGTGATGAGGTTAGCAGCAGAGGAGCGGAGGGTGCAGGCTTTGCTGTATTAGGAAAGAAGGGAGGTGAGGTAGGAGGGGGCGAGGTGATGGAGAGCCTTGAAGTCGACAGTGAGGAGTTTTTGCCTGATGCGTTGGTTGCCTGGTAGCCACTGGAGTTTTTGAGGAGGGAATTAACATGCCCAGAGCGTTTCTGCACAGAGATGATCCATGCAGCAGCATGAAGTATAGATTGAAGTGGGGAGAGACAGGAGGATGGGAGATCAGAGAGGAGGCTGATGCAGTAATCCACTCGGGATAGGATGAGAGATTGAACCAGCAGGGTAGTGGTTGGGATGGAGAGGAAAGGAGGGATCTTGGCGATGTTGCGGAGGTGAGACCAGCAGTTTTGGGTTATGGATTGGATGTGAGGGGTGAATGAGAGAACAGAATCGAAGATGACACCAAGGTTGTGGGCTTGTGAGAAGGGAAGGATGGTAGTGCTGTCCACAATGATGGGAAAGTCAGGGAGAGAGCAGGGTTTGGGAGGGAAGATAAGGAGTTCAGTCTTGGACATTCTGAGTTTTAGATGGCAGGCAGACATTCAGATGGACATGTCTTGAAGGCAGGAGGAGACATGAGCCTGAAGGGAGGGAGAGAGAGCAGGGGCAGAGATGTAGATATGAGTGTCATCAGCGTAGAGATGATAGTTGAAACCGTGGGAGCGAATGAATTCACCAAGGGAGTGAGTGTAGATAGAGAACAGAAGGCGACCAAGAACTGACCTTTGAGGAATCCCTACAGTAAGGGGTTGGGAGGGGGAGGAGGAGCCCAGAAAGGAGACTGCCCATTAGAATACCCATTAGACTAGGCTGCTTCCCCTGTCTTCCTTCCAAACCCTTGGGAATTCCACCTCTTGAACAGCAGCTTGGCAGAACAGTCTCTTTTTTTAAAAAAAACAACAAAACTGAGGATAAGGAATGAAGGTCTGTTCATAAACCAGATTTCTCAGCAAAACTGAATTCTTCATTTCAACAATAACCAAGGTGGCTCCATTGTGGCCTCTAAAACAAAGTAGAGAAAGAGTCTTTTGTAGCCAAAGTGCTTTAACCAAGTGTTGGGAATGCTGTATGTTCTTTTATTGACAATGAAGTTATTTTAAAGGCAACTTTGCTGTTGTGCCCCCATTGAGTGTAGAATGGGCCTTTATTCAAGTTCAGGCTACTACAGGTTACACAGATTAAATATTCCTTCAACAAAGATTCTTAACAGCAGTCTCAGTGTGGGAGAGGAGAGGGAGGTGACTGCAGAGCTGGTGAGATCACTGGTCCTGGGGCTAGAAAGGCTCTTGGGAACCACAGACCCCTGAGACTGAATGGAGCAAAGTGGCATCCTAATACTAAAGTATTTCTTAAATGCTTACTATGTGCCATACACTGAACTATGTTCTGTGGTAAATACAAGATAATCAGGTCACACATGGGGGCTCACAGTCGAAGTTAGAGGGAGAACATGTACTGAATCCCCATTTTGCAGAAGTGAACTGAGACACACAACAGGTACATGGTGGAGATGGAACTGAAATCCAGATCCTCTGACTCCCAGGCCTGTGCTCTTTCCACTAGGCCTTGGTGTTTCCCACTGCCCACAGTGTCCTAACCTGACTCTGCCCTACTGCACGCAAAGTTTAGGTTGGTTGGAGCAAAGTTTTACAAGAGGGAGGGTGAGTGAATATTTAATTTTAATGGATGAAGTATCCACAAAAATGAAAAATTCACAGCATGCAGTGGGATACAGCCCTCTGCATTGCTGACATGACATATGTATAATTGTCCTTTGGGTTTGAAGAAAATGCTACTGGTGGTGAAGTTCTATGAGTATGTGGGTGGCTGAAAGGCTAACAAGGGATCCACAGTTCCAGCCACATTGTGCACATATTAAGGTTGTCCCTTGTTATGCTGTACTTGGTGTTTGTTGTGCCTGATGATGTTTTCTCTGTTTTATGTGACATATATTTAATCTCAAGCTGTGGTAGAGTTTGTCATTTTACACAGTCCCTTCAGGAGGCTTGTTGAGCCCCTCTCTACAGTCAAAGAAAGATTGATCATTCCCAATCTGAGTGTTCCTATTCTATACCACATTCTTCTCCTGCTTTCCAGTCTAAGTCCAAGACTGAGCTGGATTCTGCATATATTCTGCTGATCCAACCTTTAATATGACATGCCAGTTTCATGGCTGGCAAAAAGTAGTCTTCATAGTTCACCTCATAGACATGATAAAGAGCATATTTCACCAGCGGAAGCAGATAAATTCTACCTGCTAGTCTAACAGATATTGAAATATCAGCAGTTTTTTTCCTGTGAGTTTTCTTAGGTATTGTACATTTAGGATGCTAATTGTACATTTTTGATTGCATATTTTTTAAGTTTAAGGAGGCAGCAAAGCCTCTGAGGAGAGAACAATTTTGTTAAAAAGAATATAAAATTTATGAGTCCCAAATCCATCAGTCTGCCCTTCTCATTGCAGGAATAGACATACTACCTAGAATTGCTATGCTTTGTTTTCCCCCATTATACACCCTTTGCTCATTGTGAGTGACTCTTACTCAGCACTTAAGATCCTTCCACTGATCAATTGTGTGTTTTGGGGATTTTAGACCTCACCTAGGACTAACATTTTCCACTGGAACAGTCTGTGCATCTCAATGAATGCAGGGTAAATGAAAAATTGTTGGCAAAATGTTGGAGCTCTTCAGAGGGTGAATAACCCTTTAGTCTGTATCTTAAATGTAAGTAGTTCTGAAAAACGTCTTGAGTATTCAACCATTGTAGAGTTAAGTTCACCTTCTGCTTGGACTGGAAGGTTTGAGTGGAAATGAGAAAATGTGGCTAGGAAATAGAATTCCATATTGGAAACTGTCTAGGAGTTCTTTTATGTGCTTACTTTATTTCTTTTGTACAAGGAGAGCAGGATGACTTTTGAAAGTTAATTCTAGAAAAGTCGTGGGAATCTTCCTTTGAACACTGCTGTTTAAGGTTCTGTGTGATTTAAAGAAGAATCAACATCAAAGCTACTGACAGGCCAGAAAAAAATAGTCTGAAATTAAACTGTCTTTTGAATTAGGTTTAATGAGCCTCATACATGCATGCTATATTAAAATCCTAGAATAAGCTATGGAAAGTAAAAAGAAGCCACTTCTGATGGATATTATTTCATTCTGAAGCTTCTGCTTCATGAGGCTGAGATTGGGGTAATTTACCTGTGTAATACCAAACCAGGACCAAGGTTAGCCATTCTAAATTAGAACAATCTAAAGAAAATGTAGAATTAGGAACTCCAGTCAAGATTCAAGTTGATAGCTCTACGAAGACCTGAGGAATCATGTGAATCATGAGTCATAAACAGGAAAAGGATTGCAGTCTGTTACAAATTGAAAATAATAGCAATAGAAAAATACAAAAGCAGCAGTTTTCAAGATAATATTTAGAGCATGGAAGATGTAAAGCATCAAGGGCCAGGGTTGATTGCCTGATCACCAGATACCAGTCATATGTTTGACTGCAGGGCTTCTGAAGACTTTGTTTGGAAAAAAGCATTTGGAAAATAGCTTCAGACAAAGTGAATCCCAAGTTAGCTCCCTCCCTCTCTCTTCCTTTATACCTTACCTATAACTTAAACTGAAAAACACATGCCCATGTGACATTCCTACTATGGGGCAGTGTCAGCCAGGAACTCACCCCAAACACATACCACAGGAAAACAACCTAATTTCCACATCAGACTTTTCTTGAGGAGATGATGACTCCACACACAAGGGGATGGGGCTTTTCCCATTATTGACAGAGGAGTCTGTCTCCTTATAGATTGTCCTGGTAGCTCATGAGCTGAGTGAGTGGGATGCAGTGGGAGCGGGGTCATTGTGCCTCCCCAACCTGATCAACTGGGGCTATGACTTTTCTTCTTATATATACTTTGGAATACATGACTTACCATATTGTTTGGAAGAGATAACATCATAAAGTTTTTCGTTGTTTTTTTTATCCATACTCAGGTGTCTGTCATTTAACTCTTTTTTACAAGTTTCACAAAAATATTATTATAGTGTTGAAATAAATGAATAAATGCTCAGAGAAGTTTAGCAGAAGAGGGTTAGCATCAAGATTAATTCCTCTTCCTCTTTTGTCTCCAAATGACCAAGTCTATAAAAGCCAAACAGTAGTATTTATTGAAGTATAGGGGTGAGCAATTACCCGGTGATTTAGGTTGTTATAATTTGATGCAAAAAAATCCCCTTGGGGACCAGATTGATATGGTTGGGCTATTTTTATTTATCAATCAATCATTGGTGTTTGAGCGCTTTAGTGGTACACAGCATTTTTCCAAATGCAGCCTCTCTGCCTGTGCTGGGATCCCCTCAGCCATGAGAGCTGAAGCAGAGGTGAAAGCTCTTCTCCCCCACACAAATTCTCTCTCTCTGTCTCTGTCTCCCTTCCCTGCCCTCTGTCACATACACCTTTGAAGGTCTTGGTGGAAGGAAGGTTAACAGGGGTAAATGGATCAATGTAGTCATGTACAAAGGTGTTCATTTTAGTTTTTTAAGAGGGCAGGAAAAAAGTGAACTACAGAGGGGGTGGCGTGGATGGTGCGAAAGGGGTGTTGGGAAGTTGCAGGTGAAAAGGGGGGCACCAGTTTAAAAGATCATCTCACTCATTCAAACCCATCCTTGATCTCTCCCAAAAGGAGGGGTAGGGAACTAATGCATACTGAATAGTACCATAATTTCTTCAGCATATTTTTAACTTTTTATCTGATTTCTATTTTAACACATTTTCTGTTCACAGTATAAACACATTAATATACCTATTCATCATTTCTCGTCGACTGAGTACATAATTCTGATTAATCTTGATAAAAATAGTGTACTTGGCCCTGGTTCAGGACCAATCCCCCATTTATAACATTGTTCCTTCAAGAAAATTAGTACCAACGTAAGACACTTTTCAAAAACAATTGTTCTAAGTCATAGGACTGCCTGTATTACAAATAAAAGGGTGAAAAGTCTAAATGAATATAAGGTTACACATTGAACGTAAATTCTGATCATGTATTCATGGCAACAGAAACCTAGCACAGAGTACACCTTGTGCATTGATTTTTTTTTCCTCCCTCTTCTCATCAGAGTTTGGAATTCAGTCCTGTTTCCAGTAATGACTGTAGAAATAAAGTCTCAGTGATTCATGAGTCTAAAGGGTTTGGAGGAATCCCAAAGTATTAAACATATCAAATCTGTTGTTAGCTTGAGTTCCAGAAATAGGTTGGGCCTTAACTTAATTAGGTGATATACAGTTCCATTTAACTGCTTGACTTTTTAATACCTTAATGTAACATTTTTGAACACATTTTTAGTTAATTCACCATTTTTCAGCAAATGGAGTCCCTTTAAACTACTTCTTTGCCTTTCTATTCCCTGTCTTTACTTCTTGCCCGTGAACATCCTGAGAAAGTAAGGAGGAAGGGCAGTTGAAGAAGGAAGATAGCTAATTTATGATTGAGGCAGATGGACAGATTTGAAAGACCTGTAACTGTAATGGAAGGCTTTCATCCACAGTATTGATTGGCATAAATAGAATTCCTCTTATTTTGTTGCTCAGAGTGGCTTGCGTTACTCTTGTGAAGGTAAAGGCTGGCCCCAGAAAGAGCACTTATTTGGGCAGACTACCCTTGTTTATTCATACCAGTAGGGTCACAGTTTGTATAGGTAATTGCAGATTGAAAGAGAAGCCAAGCATTTGAGTTGAGGCAGATATATTTTAATTCATTCAGTCGTATTTACTGAGCACTTACTGTGTGCAGAGTACTGTACTAAGCACTTGAGGGAGTACAAAATAACAATAAACACACACATTCCCTTCCCACAACAAGCTTAGTCAGTGAATTCATTGAGTACTTAATTGCATTTAGAGCACTTTACTAAGTGCTTGGGAGAGTGCAATAGAGTTGGTAGACACAACTCCTGCTTGCAAGGATCTTATAATCTAGTGAAAGAGATCAAAATTAAGCTAAATTACAGGTAGAGGAGGCCAAAGACTATAAGGATCTGTTCTTAAGTGCTCAGGGGGTGGGAGTAAGTACCTAAATCTTAGGGGGTACAGACACAAATGGACTGCTGATATACAAGGTGGGGAAAACAGGGAGGGGAGGGGAGAGATGAATAGAGTTCTTAGCACGTGGTATAATCTTAAAAGACACCGCACTTGCAGACTATTTGTTATATTTCCTCCTCTCCCACTACAAACTAGTCTGCGCACATCGCTCCTCTAATAACCAACCTAATCACCATGAACCTGTTGTTGAGTATGGAACGTCTCTATATGTTGCCAACTTGTACTTCCCAAGAGCTTAGTACAGTGCTCTGCCCACAGTAAGTGCTCAATAAATATGATTGAATGAATGAATACCCCACACTCATCGTTCTCACCACTGACCCCTTGCAACCTCCCACCCCACCTTCATGGAACTCCCTTCTCCTTCATGTCTAGCAGACCCCTACCTCCTCCCCCTCCACCCCAACTTCAAAACCTTATTAAAATTACATCTCCAGGAAGCCTTCCCTGACACATCTCTCATTTCCCTACCCTATTTTCCCCAACTATAGTGTCACCAGTGCACTTGAATCCATTACACTTAGGGACTCACCCCACCCTCCACCCTTCAGCACTTTTGCACATTGTTTTATTCACAGTTGCTTCCCCTACCTGTAATTTATTTTAATGTTTCTCTTTCCAGCTAGATTGTCTACTTATTCCATAGTATTCTCATTCATTCATTCATTCATTCAATCGTATTTATTGAGTGCTTACTGTGTGCAGAGCACTGTACTAAGCACTTGGGAAGTACAGGTTGGCAACATATAGAGACGGTCCCTACCCAACAACAGGCTCACAGTCTACCAAATGCTTAGTACAGTGCTCCGTACATAGTAAGTGCTCAATTAAATAGTATTAATTGATGGCTTGGCACAGAATAAGACCTTAACAAAATACCATAAAACTGACAGATTTGAGCTTTCATCTTTTTTACATGTCTGTTCATCCTCTGTTGAAGATGTAGATGGGTTGGAAGAGATTATCAGGTAGACAAAAGGAGGGAGAATGAGGAAGGGGAGAAGCCCATGTTTAGATAATCTTCAATCAGGATCATGTGTGCCATGAGACTGGTCACTACTTTTCTGTGACATTTTGTCATTGCACCACCTGTGCAGAAAAGCTCCTGTCCTGGGCTACATCTGGTCGTCCTCCGGAACCTGAGAGGCAGTATGGCATAGTGGATAGATCATGGACCTGGGAGTCAGAAGGTCATGGGCTCTAATCACATTTCTGCCACTTGTCTGCTGTGTGACCTTGGGTAAGTCACTTCACTTCTCTGTGCTTCAGTTCCCTCATCTGTAAAATGGAGATTGAGACTGAGAGCCCCATGTGGGACAGGGACTGTGTCCAACCTGATTAACTTATATCTACCCTAGTGCTTAGAACAGTGCTTGGCACATAGTAAGCACTTAACAAGTACTATTATTGCTATTATTATTAGAACCTGGGAGGTAGGGTCAGGGCAGGTGCTAGGTCCTGGGGAAAGGGAAGCCAGAACTGGCACTACATTGGCACTACACAAGGTATGTGGATGGTGGCATGGGGTGCCTACACCATTGCCTCCCTCCCTTATACAACAGAGCAACACCCAGTTTCCCAAATCAGCACCCACCAGTTGCCAGGCACCCGCCACCCTGCTCCTTGAAGTCAATCATACTTATTGAGCGCCTTTTGTGTGGACCACTGTACTTGGGAGAGTGCTTCAGGAGAGTACAGTATAAGAATCTAACAGACACTTTCCCTGCCCACAGTGAGCTTAAAATCTAGAAGCGGGACAGATACTGCCCACAGTGAGCTTGCAGTCTAGAAGTGGGACAGACACTAACATAAATGAAATTACAGATATGTACATAAGTGCTTTGGGTCTGGGGGAGCTGAATAAAGGGAACCAGTCAGGACAGTATAGAAGGGAGTGGGAGAAGAGGAAAGGAGGACGTAGTCAGAGAAGGCCTCTTGGAGGAGATCTGCCCTCAGTAAGTCTTTGAAGGTGGGGAGAGTAATTGCCTGTAGAATATGAAGAGGGAGGACATTCCAAGACAGAAGCAGGGCATGGGAAAGACATTGGTGGTGAGGTAGATGAGACTGAGGTACAGTCAGAAGGTTAGCACTAGAGGAGCGAAGTGTGTGGGTTGAGTTGTAGTAAGAGAGTAGCAAGATGAGGTGGGAGGGGGCAAGGTGATTGTGTATTTTAAAAATCCTTGATGGCTGCCATGCATGTGCACAAGGGGTGGCGGAATTCTGTGCATGTGTGGAGCCGCCTTGATGAGTTGTCCTGTTCTGGTAACATTTTGAATGTCCCAAGTAGAATAGTGCTCTGTACACAGTGCTCAGTAAGTGTCATTGATTGATTGATAGCCAACTTGATTTTGGCTGGAGGACTGCCACATACCCCTTCAGGCACCCCTCCCCCACCCCGCCCCCAGCATTTACCTTGCTGGAGCCATCACTTACCTTGTTCACCACCTGAATCCGGCCTCATCTACAATCCAGGTACTCTAATCTAATCACCCCTGGTGGAGAAGAGATAATCGTGTGCCTCAATTCAACTTCCTGTTTGCTCAAAACCTCTTGCAAGTACAAGGTGTTTGTAGTACATTTCTCAGATTTCAAATAAATGTTACTTACCCTTGCCTAAGTTCTGATAAGGCTGTGTCAAACAACCAAGAATTACAGGAATTTGAGTTCTTTCTAGATTTTGATTTTCTGCTAAGTACTGCCTTTAAAGCATCCTTGAATGAGTCTCCTGGTTTTACAGATGGGCTTCCAAAATGTCTCTGCGGCCATCAACTGAGCAAACAAAGGCAGTCAGCAGAGTTCAGTGAATTGTGCAATAGTACAGTCCTATGGGGCCCGTGAATACTAATATAATTTTTGCTTCTAACTTTATGGATGAGCTTAATCAAGTTCATTAACTTTCTGCTGTTTAAGATTTCCCCTGATATAAAATGGAGGTAGCAAAGTGGAGCTGTATTGCTTAACTGTGATAAGAATTAGTTAGCAGAATTTGATTGTAAAATACTTGGAAAACGTAAATCCTAATCAAAACTTTTCATTTGACTAGCTCATCTCAAGTTTGAATCATATTTCTAATTGCTTTAAATTGCAAGTTCCAGCTGAGCTTGATATTTTAACACTGGTAGCAATGTCAGAAACACAGAGCTAATTATAGAAATCATCTGTAGTCAGAATAATATCTGCAGGACACAAAAGGAAAAAAGCTGAAGTAAAATTGAAAATGTTTCTCCAGGACACTTGGAAATGTTAACCTATATGATCAGTCCTTCAGTGTGCATTTGAAAGGGTTTTTCAAAAAAAAAAAAGAATGTCCAAATTTCTTGGTAATTTTAAAATGGCCTTTTGTCTAAAATAATTAATGTTCCAGGACCAGAAACTCGTTGATAAGAAAGAAATATCTTAAACCCTGGTATTTACAATGGCATCAGAGAGTCTTATGTGATCACTTTGCAGAAAAAACGTACAATGTCCTGCATTAATCACAGTTTATGGATTTACAAGATGAATATAACTGCCCTTTAAATTTGAAGATGAGTGTTCTGATGGTGAGACTTTTATCCAAATTTGTTAATGTGGCTTATAGGACCATTGACTGACTTTGTCTTCACTAGTTCTCCTCCAGGACCAGAAAGGAGAGGAAATTCATATTAAAAGAAAAATAAGTTTTTCTTTAAATTTGGGTGAGTATTGGGATTGTTCCTGTCTGACGAAGAGGAAGCAGGAAGACCCAGATGTTGAAGTCATAAAGTCCAGGTCAAGTGTTCAGTATAGCATTTGCTTCCAGATTTTCAGTAAATAGTAATAATGAGTTGCTTTTAACAATTTTTTACCATGTGCCAAGCACTATACTAAACACTGGTGTAGCTACAAGAACGTTAGATCCCATATGGGGTCCACAGTTTAAGTAGGAGGGAGAAGAGGTAATGAATCCTTATTCATTCATTCATTCATTCATTCGTATTTATTGAGCGCTTACTGTGTGCAGAACACTGTACTAAGCACTTGGGAAAAACAAATTGGCAACATATAGAGACGGTCCCTACCCAACAGTGGGCTCACAGTCTAGAAGGGGGAGACAGAGAACAAAACATATTAACAAAATAAAATAAGTAGAATAAATACATACAAGTAAAATAAATAAATAGAGTAATAAATATGTACAAGCATATATACAGGTGCTGTGGGGAAGGGAAGGAGGTAAGGCGGGGGGATGGAGAGGGGGAGAAGGGGGAGAGGAAGGAGGGGGCTCAGTCTGGGAAGGCCTCCTGGAGGAGGTGAGCTCTCAGTAGGGCCTTGAAGGGAGGAAGAGCGCTAGGTTGGCGGATGTGCGGAGGGAGGACATTCCTTATACATTAGTGTAGTAGGCTTAATTTAGGTCATGTACTATCAGTGGGAGTGAAGGTTAGAGGTGGTCAAGTTAGCAGTTAAATAGCCATACATGTTACCTGATTTATAGAGGGGACCGTTAGTACACACTATTTAAATTGTTTAAAAATCCTCCTTATTTTTCCAGAAACATTCTGTTTCTTCCTTTCTGGCCCCACAGTGGCCCCCAGAATAGAATATTCAACTGCACAGATTTCTTCCTGTGGAGAGTGAATGTAAAGAAAGCTGAAACTGGGATAACTAAAAAGTTTTGTGCTAGTCTTAAAAAGCCTTATTTTGTGGTCCCCTTTCAATCATTTGACAGATTCTGTAGTTACCACATATGTCTGCTTCATTTAGCAACAGAATGAACCATTGGCTTTCTCCCTGAGTGAGAATAATCTGAATAGTGTCATAAGGCTGATCTTTATATTTGACAGTTTAAATTGAGTTGTTTCTTCTCTTTAATGCTATTGGAAAGGCTCTTGAAACAATATCTTTGAAACACCAATCATTTGAATTGAACAGAATTAACCAGAAATCTTTTCAATAGCTTTTATTCTGTACTATGCACATATTTTTATGGGTGGATTTTTAGAAGCTTTTGTTTTGAGTGAAAGCTAATTTGGAGCCTGGAATCTGGTGTTCTCTAATCAAATCTATAAATATTTTAGCTGTGGGGAGTGTTTCACCTATTTGTTAGTGATCAAATTCAGCTGGTTTTTGGGAGGAAAAGAAATTGCTGAAGTGCTTTGTGTGCAGAATGGGCTATGAGTAGAAAAAAGATAGGATTTTCATTGTTTGCCAAAATGGTGGAAAAACAAAATCTTCAGTAAAATGCAGGATGAAAAAAGAAAGGTCTTGTCATTAGGCATGGAGATTGGAAGTTTAAATTCTATAATTCATAGTAATATGGCATTGGAACAGATGTCAACTAAGACTTGCTGGGCATTTCAAGCAGATGGAATGAATTGGCTGTTGAAGATATGTTCAAGAAATGCTGGAGAGCATGTTTCATTTCAATGATCCAGTTAAAACCTAGAAGGTTGTTTTAAAGAAGAGCTCCTCATTTTAAAGCATGAGCAGCCTGGTCAGCTCTGCCCATACACTGAAATTGAACTGAAAGGGAAGATGCCAAGGGCTTTCTTTGGAAGTGTCCTCTCAGTAAAATCTGTAGTCTTATTCCAAACACACTCCTTCCCCAAAATAAAGCTGGTTGCAGCCCTTGCTGTAGCCCTAGAACTGAGACCCATCCAGTATGTCAAGATTCTTGTTACAAACAATAATAATAATAATAGTATTTGTTAAGTACTTATTATGTGCCAGGCACTGTTCTAAGTGCTGGGGTATATACAAATAATTGGGTTGGACACAGCCCCTGTCCCACATAGGGTTTACAGTCTTAATCCCTATTTTACAGATGAGGGAACTGAGGCATAGAGAAGTTCAGTGACTTGCCCAAGGTCATACAGCAGACAAGTGCCAAGACAGGATTAGAGCCCAGGACCTTCTGCCTCCCAATCCTGTGCTTTATTCACTAGGACATGTGACTTCTATCACCCTTTTGGTTTTTGGTAAATATATAATGCAGTGAAAATAAATCTGGTAACTCCCATTTTCGTGAGAGGTCTTTGAACTGGTGACTGATTGACTCTACTTCTTATATAGGAAGGAAAATACCATTGAGCCAAACACAGTGGGAAAACATGTGTTAATCATTGTGTGTATATATAGGCTGGAGGGACAGATTGTAATATATAATACCCTTGGAAAGCCTATTTTATTTTTTTCACTTACCTGAAACACTTTCTCCTACTTAGACTGTGATCCCCATGTGAGTTAGGGATTGGGTCTGACCTGATTAATTTGCATCTACCACATCATTTAGAATTGTGCTTGACACATAGTAAGCACTTAACAATCACCATAATCATTACTATTAGTATTTAACTAGATCAGTGCATTTAGTCATATATTAATAATTTTAACATTTTTAACAGTCTTAATTCTGCTGCTGCCCAGATTTTTCTAATTATCTTCTAAATTGAATGTGTTTCTAAGTAATAGCAACTACAGCTGATTAATTGGGACTCCAGCTGGATAGTTAACAGTGCCACATTCCATTTTATTTTGGCTATGAGTGGCTTATGCGTAAAGTTACATGATTTCTAGCAGAGATGCAGTATAGGTAGCAAGTTTAGGTTTAGGGCCTGAGTGAGAGACTAGGGATTAAGGTATCACAGATCCTCAGTGATTATGTGGTCCTAGAAGAATTATTCTGAGACTCTAATTTCCAGTCCTCAGAATTGGAATATTATGAAATGCTATCTCCCTGTCTCACCAAATGATGCCTAGCAGTAAGCAAACCACAGTAATAAGGATAATTGTGCCAATCACTAGTAAGTGAAGAATAAGAAAGCTGAAGCAAAAAAGTGGATCAGAATAGATAGGAGGTGGAAAATCTTCTAAGTGATTGGTTTCAATCACTTATGAATCGAACCGAGCAATAACTCTTAATCTGCAGGCTGTGTCACAAAAAACAAATTAACGGCTGTTTTCATGTTTGCTCATTATTCATCTGTAGTAAATATTTTTAATTGCTCTTTCCCAGGTGAAATAAATGTCTTATTAAATATACTTTAAATGTAGTCTTAGATTGTAACTGATGGTAGCACTAAAATCAACAGCTTGCCAACTCAAGCTGATTCTTCTACACCTCGAAGTTTATGGACAAATATGAAAACAATTTGAGTTCCAGTGTCTTGGGTGATGTTAGATATTTGTTTCCTAGTTTGGCATTTCCTTTGAGTTGATCTGACATTAAGAAAAAAATGACAGCTATTTCTCAAATGTCACTTGAAAGACTGGAACAAAAGAGAGCCTAACACTGTTCCAGCTCTGGAAACTTTCACAGGAAAAATAAGCAGATTGCCACTCACTGACTTAATGTATTGATTTTTGGCTATGGTTGCTTCAAAGCCATTAAGAGCTGGAGTTAATCATTCTTGATTTTTATTGTCAGTAAGTTCCCATATTCATAATGCTGAATAATATCAATGCTACTTAATTTTATTTATGCCCACATTCATAGTGGTGGTATAAAACCCTCTTGGTAGTTTACTAAAGTGCTTATAAGTGACTTACTCATTATGTACCCTTGAACAAGTTGTTGATTGATGTTGTTGTGCTAGAGAATATCTTGTACACTTCAGACACTGTCCCAGGATAGTCCTAAACAATTGTACTGTGCTCAACATACCAAAGCTTCCTTCCTGGAAGAATTATTGAATTGCTGTGCTAGAAAGAATGACACCTTGAAGTCTTGATTTGGAATGCTTCCTTTTGGGGATTTTTCTCCCTGATGAAAGTGTACTAATTAAAAATTAAAAAAAGGCCTTTCCAGTATCAGTGTGTGTTTCTACAATAAGGTTTAAATGGCTCCTCTCTGAAAATGGATGCTGTGTTTCATAAATTGTTCCATTATGGTTCCATAAAATGTATATAGATTTAGAGGTTTAGAATCCAGGAATGGATAGACCAGAATGACTACAGACTGTCTTTTGAGTGATCTATTTATTGAATGCACATCATATATTAAATAGATATGCTTTCTAGCACTTTAGGCCCAGAGTATATCAAGATAGTTAAGACATCCTCAACATCCAAGTCACATCCTCAAATGAGAGCCCATACACTGCCTCCTGCTGAAGCAGGTGAAATGACTTCTTCAGCTACTTTGTTCAGATTTAAGATGATCACCCATAGAAGGAAGAAGGATTGCGGAGTTTAGAATCCTGGAGATATGGATTACATTCTGCCACTGATAAACTGAGCAGTTAGTCATGAAGAGAAAGGCCCAGGACCCAGGAGGGTCATTTCACCTTTTCTCCTCCTGCCTGTACTAAAAAAAACCTCCAATTAATTTGATAATCAGTGGTATTGATTGAGCACTTATCAGACACAGAGCACTGTATTAAATGTTTGGGAGAGTACAATACGATGGAATTGCTGAATACCTTCCTTGCCCACAAGAAGCGCACAGTCTAGAGGGGGAACCAATCATTAAAACAAATAAATTATGGATATACATACATAAGTGCTGTGGGGTTGAGAGTGGGATGATTATCAAGTGTTTAAGGGGACAGTTTGTATAGGTAATCATTCAATCATATTTATTGAACACTTACTGTGTGCAAAGCACTGTATTAAGCACTTGGGAGAGAACAGTGTAACAGCAGACACATTACCTGTCCACAATGAGCTTAATGCAGAAGGGAGAGGGAGTAGAGGAAAAGATGGCTTGATTGGGGAGGGCCCTTTTAGAGATGTGATTTTAAGACAACTCTGAATAGGGGAAGAGTGATGGTTTGTCATATAAAAAGGGGGAGGGAAATCCAGGCCAGAGAGAGGATGTGGGCAAGGGCATTGAGATAGAAGAGATCAAGATACAGTGAGTAAGTTTGCATTAGAGGAATGAAGTGTGCCAACTGGGACTGTGGCAGGAAATCAGCAAGGTAAGGTAAGAAGGGATGAGCTGAGTCCTTTGAAACAGATTGTAAAGAGTTTCTGTTTGATGCAGTGGTGGATGGGCAACCAGTAAAGATTCCTGAGGAGTGGGGACACATGGATTGAGTGTTTTTTAGAAACCTGATCCAGACGGCATAGTGAAATATGGACTAGACTAGGGAGAGACAGGAGACAGGGAAGTCGTCAAGGAGGCTGATGCAGTAGTCAAGGCGATTGGTCAGTGAGATCTCACCTCATTCATGCCTTAGTGAAAAGGGTTTCAGCTCATCATGGCCAGCTAAGAGGTTGAAACATTCCTTATCTTTAGTAAATATTTACTTATGTACCCGAACAATTGACCACACTGCTGTTCCCCACTTCTCCACTTGCTCCAGAAAGGCCTTCCCTAATTACACTCTTCCTTGTGAAGTGTTATCACATATACTTATCTTTACATGATTATCTGTAGCACATATGTACATTACAATCTTTGAGAATATACACTTATTTTTCTGTTTATCTTGCCTTACTTTTGCTAGCAAGAAGGGTTTCCTACTCCCAGTGTTCCTAAGAAAGTATGTTTTCCCCTCTAGCTTGTAAGCTTGTTGTAAGCCGGGGTTATCTATAGCAACTCAACTGTGTGTATTATCTCAACAACAATAATAATAATAGTATTTGTTAAGCACTTACTATATAGTAGTAATATTTTTAAGCACTTACTGTGTGTATAACACTGTACAGTGTTGGGGTAGATACAAGTTAATCTGGTCACAGCAATCCCTATCTCACATAGCCCTAGAGTTTAAGGAGGAGGGAGGACAGGAATCTAATTCCCATTTAACATTGAGGAAATTGAGGCAAAGCAATGTTAAGTGACATGCCCGAAGTCACACAGCAGGCAAGTGTTGAAATCCAAGCCCTCCGATTCCCAGATCTATGCTCTTTCATGAGCCATGCTGCCCTCACATCTTTAGTATGGTGCTCTGCAAACAGCAAGCACTCAATAAATATCATTGATTGGTTGATTGATTAATTTTATGTCCCCCATTACATTATAATCTCTTTGAAGGCAGTGACCAGATCTTCTACCTTCACTGTAGTCTCCAAGTGACCCTGCCCACAACCTGCTGCCCACATGAGTAGCACAGATAAGGGAGTACCTGGCACTAAGAGAGTTCCAGAGTGGTAGACCACGTTTAGCCCTTTGGGAATGGAGTTATCCCCATGTATCCAATATTTTCATTTCAAGAATGGAGAGTGTCAAAAGTGTGTGGTTCATCATTATTAGTAATATTATGGTATTTGTAAAGTGCTCACTATGTGTCAAGTGATGTTCTAAGTGCTGAGGTAGAAGTAATCAGGTCAGATGCAGCCCCTGCCCCACATAGGGCTCATAGTCTTAGTGACTACTGGGATAACCTTGTATCTACCCCAGTAACAGATTCCAAATCGGGATACAGTATTGAATCCGTAGTTTGCAGCTCAGGAAACCAAGGCACAGAGAAGTTAAGTGACCTATTCAAGAGGCCACAGCAAACAGTTAACAAAGCCAGGATTAGAACCCAGATCATCTGACTCCCAGGCCTGTGCTCTTTCCAGGAGGCCATGCTGCTTCTCTGATTCATTTATTAGTATATCCATGTCTGCACTTCACATCAATGATATGTAGTACAGTCAGGGCTTAAGTATATTACTATAGTATTTCAATGTCCCCCAGTATATTGTTTCTTTTTATGGTGTTTATTAAGCATAAGCATTATTAGCACTTACTATCTGCCAGTCACTGTACTAAGTGCTGAGGTAGCAGATGGAAGCCTGAATAAAATCTTTATTAATAATAATAATAATAATAATAATAATAATGGTATTAAGTGCCTATTATGTGCCAACCACTATTCTAAGCACTGAGGTAGATACAAGGTAATTGGCTTGTCCCACGTGGGGCTCACAGTCTTAATCCCCATTTTACAGATGAGATAGCTGAGACACAGAGAAGTCAAGTGGCTTGCCCAAAGTTACACAGCTGACAAGTGGTGGAGCTGGGATTAGAACCCATGACCTCTGGCTCCCGAGACCGGGCTCTTTCCACTGAGCCATGCTGCTTCTCTAACATGTCACCAAATCTTGTTTGTTCTTCTCTGCAACAGTTCCAGAATCCAACCTTTTTGTCTATATTCAAACTAGCACCATGTTGGCCCAGGCACTTGTATTGTTCTGGTTCCACTTCCAACCCCTAAATGTTGTCCATTTTGGCTGAACATAAACTCCTGATAATTGGCTTCAAAGCATTCAACAGCTCTCTGCCTTTTACTTTTCTGTGCTCTACTTCAACTAAACCCTAGTTCTCCTGCTTCATCCCTCTCAAACCAGCCTATTTACTATGCCCTGTTCTCATCTCTGTCATCACTGACCTCTTCCACACCCTCCCTTCTGCCTCGAACTCCCTCACCTTTTATGTCCAGCACACCAGTGCTTTCCTTGTTTTCGAAGCTCATCTAAAATTACACCTCCTCCAGGATGCCTTCTCCAATTAAATCAATAATGTCCCTAAGTACATCCCTTCAACTAAAACTTCAGTACCACATAAGCCCTTACTCACACCATCCAGTATCTATTACATATGTAGATAGGTACCCAGTCACTTAACTTCTCTGTGCCTCAGTTACCTCATCTGTAAAATGGGGATTAAGACTGTGAGCCCCGTGTGGGACAACCTGATCACCTTGTAACTTCCCCAGCACTTAGGACAGTGATTTGCACATAGTAAGTGCTTAAAAATGCCATTATTATTATTATTATATCTCCTCTCAGCAGCAATCTTCATCATCATCAGTGGTATTTATTGAGTGCTTACTGTGTGCAGAACACTGTACTGTTTGGGTGAGTATAGTACAACAGAATTGGTAGATACGTTCCCTGCCCACAACAAACTTACAGTCTAGATAGGGAGAGAGACATTGATAAAAATAAATAATTTCTAATTTATAGATAAACATATAAGTGCTGTGAGGCTGAGGGTGGAGCTGATATCAAATGTGCTTTGGTCACAGATCCAAGTGCATAGAAGATGCAGAAGGGAGAGGGAGTTGAGGAACAGAGGGATTAATCGGGGAATCCCATTTTATTTCTTTTAGTGTCTGCTCTCCCACTAGATAGTAAACTCCTTGGAGGCAGAGATCATGTATACTAATTCTGTGGTACTCTCCCAAGAGCTTAGTACAATCCTTGGCACATAGTAGGTGCTCAAATTCTATTAATTTATAGATTAACAACTTCCCCATTTCAGGTATCCCACTAAGTGGGAAAATTCATTATGTCTTGAGTGGTGAGGTGTTATTTCCACTGTAGCTTCTTTTCAGCATCCTCAGTTGGGGCCACTAGGAAAGCATAGTAGAGTGATTGAGTTAGTCTCCTTTGGCAATTCTGATATTAATAATTATTACTAATTATTATTAATTGATGTGACAATTTTCACCTAGGGTTTCATAGGAAACTGCTAGAAAATCCTTCCTCACAGCTGAAAAATCAAATTTCTTTCAAGCTGGAGGACAGGCAGTGGTGGTCTGTGGGCAGTTCTCTATGGTACTGGAACTAACAGGCAAAAGCTAGTGATGAGAAAATCATTATGGGAAAGGGGAAAGAGAGCAAAAGGCCAGGAAGAGCAGCAGAAGAGAGAAGAATGTGGGAAAGATAAAGACAGGGAATGAATCTATTTAGAGCAGTGAAACGGCAGGGGAGAGGGAAGAAAATGAAAGGACGAAAGAAGGGAAGGCTGGAACAAAAAGAGAATTTTTAAATGGCTATCATTGAATTTCTTCTCAAGAAGAAAGAGACTATGCAGTGACAGACTGAAGTTTTCTGTTATTTCCTACCGACTCAGCTGTCAAAGAGAGATGCTTTCTATGGGCGATCTTCCCCTTCTTGTGTAAGGAAGTGCTTGGCAGGGAAGGACTCATTCATTTTTCAAGGTGACCTCTAGCAAGGCCAGCCCTCCGCTATTGAATATATCCTCTGTGTAGAGTCAAAATGTGATGTGATCAAATGGAGTCTCCCTGCTTACATTATTGATATCTAGCTGAGTGACATGTGGGATTGTTTTTTGAATGATCCCAGCTGGGAATTGAATCAAGTACTCTGTGATCCAGACTCAGTGATGCCTCCGGTTGGACTAAAGAAGAAACCCCAGTAGCTGTCACTCGGAACCTTGTTGATATTCACGCTCCAAATCTTCAACCCCAAGAGGGCAAAACAATTGTGCCTGCCTCTGACCCAGGACATAGATGAAACAGAATATTGTAAAAGCCGGAAGCAGGTGGATTTAACAGAACTGTGAAGTCAACATTGAATTTGTAGGAGGACAAATACTGAAAAATGTAACTTATTTGTGTCTACTATATGTAGAAATGGTACAGAAGTGCTCAAATGCAACAAGAACATTTTAATTTGGAGAAATTGATACAATTTGCTTTGTTTAACCAGGCCTAAAAGGGTGGAGAGAACAAAGTGAGCTGGGAAGCCTCAGTTCACATCCTTTTTATCACTCACTTGGGTTCTCTCCCACCTTGGGATTTAATTTATAATTTTTCCCTCAAATGTTCCACTCCACATGTTTCCTAAGGAAGATATTTTCTAAGGTTATGTAATAGTTTATTTATTTGCCTTTTTGCTCTGGTAATTTGGCCCCTTTCAGGCAGTGTTCAGGAAAAAGGGAGGGGGAGCTATTACCAGGAAAATTTGATCCCTTTTGGCAGCCAGTTTACATAGTTTATTCCAATTTCTCCATGCCCCCTAAACCTACACACCCATATGCTTTATTGAAAAGCAGGGCTTTTGTTCTACAATATGGGAATAACTGTCTCAATTTTTCATTTCCCTTTGTATAGATGCTGCAACTCTGCTATCCTTTCAAGTTATGAGCATTGCTCGAGTACACCTTCATTAGTTATTAGTGTCCACCTAGTGTGTGAGTGGAGAACCAGGAGGATGTTACTCACCAGGTAAATTTTGAACATATAAAATTACCACAGTCTCAGTTAGGTTCATAGAGCAAAGGCATCAAGACTTATTTGCCTTGTGAGTTAATCCCTTAAATATTGTTTCCTATCCTTAGCATCTTTTAACCTTACAAAGAAATTTAACCCAGTTCACTTGATAGCAACATAACTCCCGTTTACCAGAAGCACATTTCTTTTTGTAATTCAATCAATCAATCAATCATATTTATTGAGCACTTACTGTGTGCAGAGCACTGTACTAAGCACTTGGGAAGTACAAGTTGGCAACATATAGAGACGGTCCCTACCCAACAGTGGGCTCACAGTCTAGAAGGGGGAGACAGAGAACAAAACAAAACATATTAACAAAATAAAATAAATAGAATAAAATAGAATAGATATGTACAAGTAAAATAGAGTAATAAATACATACAAGCATATATACGTATATATACGGGTGCTGTGGGGAAGGGAAGGAGGTAAGGCAGGGGGGATGGAGAATGGAAGGAGGGGGAGAGGAAGGAGGGGGCTCAGTCTGGGAAGGCCTCCTGGAGGAGGTGAGCTCTCAGTAGGGCCTTGAAGGGAGGAAGAGAGCTAGCTTGGCTGATGTGGGGAGGGAGGGCATTCCAGGCCAGGGGGCTGACGTGGGCCGGGGGTCGATGGCGGGACAGACGAGAACGAGGCACGGTGAGGAGATTAGTGGCAGAGGAGCGGAGGGTGCGGGCTGGGCTGTAGAAGGAGAGAAGGGAGGTGAGGTAGGAGGGGATGAGGTGATGGAGAGCCTTGAAGTCGAGGGTGAGAGTTTCTTCCTGATGCGTAGGTTGATTGGTAGCCACTGGAGCTTTTTGAGGAGGGGAGTAACATGCCCAGAGCGTTTCTGGACAAAGACAATCTGGGCAGCGGCGTGAAGTATGGATTGAAGTGGGGAGAGACAAGAGGATGGGAGATTGGAGAGGAGGCTGATACAGTAGTCCAGATGGGATAGGATGAGAGCTTGAACGAGCTCTCAGCGAACACCACCTCTTTTATGACACTCCATAACGTCCAGTGAAGCTGGTAGGTGGCAGGTATGATCATCCTGATTTCCTGGCAGAGATATTGAGTCCCAGAAGACTATTTGCCTTGCCCTGGAACACATGCAATACTTAAAACAATGCAGTCTGCAAATGTGCAACTGTGATGCTGGAATCATAACAATAGTAGTTTAAGTTTCTGATTTTCCTCCTGTATGGGTTATGATCCATTCTAACAAGCATGGAAATAACATTTTGAAAGTCGTGCACCTATTTTATGACAGAGCTGTAGCAACAGAACAGTTTCAAGCCATGGGTATTAAAAAGGCCAGTGACCATGCAACTTGCTCCTGGATGCCAGTGTGAAATAGCTGGGCCAATTGGCGTAATCCTGTTTCTATGACTACCTGCTTTTTCTAGAAAGTTAACAGAGTATTAGAATCAGAGAAGTCAGGTAACAGAGATGAGAAACCCTCCATCCAACTATGTTTTCTTTACAATGAATTTTAAGATCAAGGAAAACTTTCCTTTCGGAGATCTGAGGACAGCTAATTGGGTTGTCTCAAATCTCGTAGAAGCAAAATAAAGATTTACCCTAGGCAAGCTGCCATCATGGGTTCTAATCCACCACTTGTCTACTGTGTGATCTTGGGCAAGTCACCACTTCTCTGTGCCTCCGTTACCTCATCTTTAAAATGGGGATTGAGACTGTGAGCCCCACATGGGACTGGAATTGTGTTCAACTCATTATGCTCGTATCCACCCCAGCACTTAGTACAGTGCCTCACATAAAGTAAGTGCTTAACAAATACCATTATTGTTATTATCTTTATTATTATTATTACTATTATCACTGCAGGGCTTTGCAAGGGGAGCTTTGGGGTGGGTGTCTTAAAGTCCCTTTTGTTCTTGGCTGAGGGATGCAGTGCAGTTGTCTGTTTCACCCCTCCACCCTCTCCTTTTCTAGTCCCGATCAAATTTGCTCTTCTCCCACTCCCTTCTGTGTCACCATGATTTGCCTGCTTTATTCTCCCCTCAGCCCCACAACACTTACGAATGTATCCATAATTTATTTACTTATATTAGTATCTGTCTCCCTCTCTAGACTGTAAACTCTATGTGGGCAGGGAATGTGTCTACCAACTCTGTTATGTTGTGCTCTCCCAATCACTTAGTAAAATGCTCTGCATACAGTAAGTGCTCAATAAATACGATTGTTTGATTGTAACTTGACTAAGTCCTCAAGCAGCACCCTAGTTCCTAGAACCACTGTCATTTTAAAAATAGATTTAAAGATTCAGATTTGCAAGGGGTTGCTAAAGGAATCGAACAATCAGTGGTATTTATTGAGAACTTACTCTGTGCTGAGCACATTCCTAAGTCCTTGGGAAAATATAATACAAATCAGTTGTTACTGCCGCTCTTCATAGACTTCACTTTACTTTGCACTCTTTTCTAGCTAAATGGGTCCTGTAATAATAATAATAATGTTGGTATTTGTTAAGCACTTACTACGTGCCAAGCACTATTCTAAGCACTGGGGTAAATGCAAGGTCATCAGGTTGTCCCATTTGGGGCTCTCAATCTTCATCCCCATTTTACAGATGAGGTAACTGAGGCACAGAGAAGTTAGTGACTTGTCCGAGGTCACACAGCTGACAAGCAGCAGAGTTGGGATTAGAACCCATGACCTCTGACTCCCAAGCCCATGCTCTTTCCACTAAGCCATGCTGCTTCTCTACTTAGCTGTAACACAGCTAAGATCAATTCTTTCTTTGACTTTCCCATTTTACCTGTAACAGAGTAAAGAAATACTTCATATTCCTACAAGCTCTTGAAATGGAAGACACAGATGTACTTAATTCCTTTAAATTTTGTCATTTTCATTTTGTGGAATCAGGAGAGGCAGCATAGAGAAGTCAAGATAGATATTCAAAGTCAAAGTGGAAGACTGGTGTTGGGGTGGAGGGAGGGTTAGGAGTATAATTCATGATTCTTCATTTCCATGACCCTATTTGAAATATTTAATTCACTCCTTTCCAAAGATTTTTGAAATAACATTTAATTTTCAAGATGAAATTCATCATTAAAAATCCTTTCCTTTACATTAAGATATATTTGAAAAGCTAGTCATCCAGGTATCAGTCATTATTTCTGTCAGATTAGAGTTACTTTTTGGAGAGTTTTTGACAAGAAGCTCAGGAGACCTAGTCCATACATTGAGCTTTTTACATCATCCAGATCAAAATTCTACAGTATATTATATGGCGAGAAATAAGAAACTCAGGAAGCAGCATGACCTAATGGAAAGAACATGGGCCTGGGAGTCAGAGGACCTGGGTTCTGATCCTGCTCTTCTACTTGCCTGCTGTGTGATCCTGAGCAAGTCACTTTATTTCATTCTCCTTTCTACTTAGACTATGGGCTCCATGTGGGAGAGGGCTGTGTCCATCCTGGTTAACTTGTATCCATCCCAGTGCTTAGAACAGTGCTTGACATATGGTCAGTCCATAACAAATATTATAACCATCATCATCATCATCACTATCCTTTGACTCTTAAGAATTCTATAAATCACTGTTTCTAACTCTGTCACTACATTAAACCTATTCTCCCTCTCAATGTAGATTGTAGGTGGGTGGTGCAGAGTGTGGCTTTCTGCAACACAACTGACCGGTAAATGAGGGAGGCATCAGCAAGATTTGGCCTCAGTTTCCAGTTAGGCAAGTAATGAGAGGGCATTAGTTGTCAACTAGACTCTGGGAAGAGTACAGAAGAGTGGTTCTCAGCATTATTTTTTCTTTTTGTACACAATTAAATTGAAGATTCCTTCCCCTGCCTGATGCTAGTGGTTTCTAGTGTAGCCTGTGTGGCAGGGGATCCTCGTTTGGAAAACACATAGGCAATTCATATGAGTTCAATGATGGCTCCTTGCCTGCTGAAATTTTGTTTTGTACAGAACTAAAGATCTTAGGCCATTAGTGTTTTGCACCATTTATGTCACAGGCAAGATGTCGTGGTTATAAATTGCTCAAATTATATATACTCATTGCCTTAGCCTATTGCTGCGTGAAAATATGTAAAGTGCATTAGTGCTTGCCTGATTTCTCCATGCCCCAAAGTCAGTAGAGAAAAAGTAAAGTCTTTTAAAAAGTGTGGCATGCAGTTCCCTAATGTAAGAGTTACATTTCTGTTGAACCCTACTTTAAGGAAAACTTGCAGTTTGTTTGCCTTGACCAACAGCACATGCATGACAACAATTTCTTCCAAGCCACATTTTGTTCCATGTATATAGACATGCACTGTTGAAAGGATAGTCCCCACTTCCCCAGAAAAAATCTGTCCAAAACACATGAGAAGCAGCATGGCCTAGTGGCTAGAGCATGGGCCTGGGAGTCAGAAGGACCTGGATTCTAATCCTGTCTCTGCCACTTCATTCATTCAATCATATTTATTGAGCACTTACTGTGTGCTAACCACTGTACTAAGCGCTTGGGAGAGTGCAAAATAACAATGAGCAGTTACATTCCTGCCCACAATGAGCTCACAGTCTAGAGGGGGAGAAAGACATTAATATAAACAAATAAATTGCAGACATATACATGTGTGTCGTGGGCATGGGAAGGGGGATGAATGAAGGAGCAAGTAAGAGTGGCACAGAAGGGAGTGGGAGAAGAGGAAAGGAGGTCTTAGTAAGGGAAGGCAACTTGGAGGAGTTGTGCCTTCAGTAAGGTTTTGAAGTGGGGGAGAGCAATTATCTGTCTGAGATAAGGAGGGAGGGCATTCCAGGCCAGAGGTAGGATGTAGATGAGAGGTTGCTGGCGAGATAGAGGAGATTGAGGTACAGTGAGAAGGTTAGCATTTGAGGCACAGCACAAAGTGCGTGGGCTGGGTTGTAGTAGGATAGTAGTGAGGTGAGGTAGGATGGGACAAGGTGATTAAGTGCCAGTGGTGCGGAGTTTTTGGGAAACATATTCTGAACATTTTTTGTAGAAAAATGATCCAGGCAGCAGAGTGAACTATGGGCTGGAGTGAGGAGAGACAGGAGGATGGGAAGTCAACAAGGAGGCTGATCAAGTATCAAGGTGGGATAGGATAAGTCACACTATTAACCTGGTAGCAGTTTGGATCTAGAGGAGAGGACAGATTTTTGTGATGTTGGGAAGGTGGAACTGAAAGGATTTGGTGATGGATTGAATGTATGGGTTGAATGAGAGAGGAGTCCCCGCTCTGCCAATTGTCTACTGTGTGACTTTGGACAACTCACTTAACTTCTCTGTGCCTCGGTTACCTCATCTGTAAAATGGGGATAAAGACTGTGAGCCCCCCGTTGGACAACCTGATCACCTTGTAACCTCCCCAGTGTTTAGAACAGTGCTTTGCACATAGTAAGCGCTTAATAAATGCCATCATTATTATTATGAAGCAGTGTTGCTCAGTGGAAAGAGCCCGGGCTTTGGAGTCAGAGGTCATGGGTTCAAATCCCGGCTCGGCACAGTGCACGTGTGCACGCGCACGCACACACACACACACACACACACACACACACACACACATCCTCCCTGCTTCCTCCACCGCCCCCCAAAAGACATGGCAGCATGCCTACTGGAAGCGAATGGTATTTAGACCTTAGGTCCATTTATTTCCATTTAACAAAGTACTAAGCTGAAGTTAACACATTTTTGCATAACCTGCACTGATATTTGAGTGTAAGCCATGGTAGAATGTATTGGTAGCTTGCCAGACATAACCCCTGGGTGTTGCTGCATTAGGATCTGGGCCTTGATTGGGATTTTGTTCCTTACATGCAGAAATCCATATGCAGCTTGAAATTGACACTGTTGTCAGTTAAACCCCTGACTGGCCATGCTATTTGAGGAAATCCCTGACCATACAGCTATCCCTTATTCACTGCCAAAGTATATGGCTGCTGGTACTAATTCATGGTTGTTGCAGTCCAATTTAAATTGGAAAAGGAGCAAGGGAGTTACTATCTGTAAGAGACTGAACCCAGAGGAAAATCTGGAATATCAACCTGCAATTGAAAACTAAGGAACTTTATTCTTGTTTTCGTGGTGTTGGCATCCGTGAAAACTTGTCTGAACCAACAAAATGAAATTACTTAGAAAAGGGGGAAGGGATGTTTTCATTCTGTTCTCCTTGAAATTCCTTCAGTATCTCAATTTCACAGAGATATAAGTTTAAATATAATGGCATTTTTTGCTCACTCTACTCACAGATGCAGCAAGGAAGCCTTCATTTCATGCAAATTTTAAACCTCTTTCATCCCATATCTTTACTATTTTCCTTCTCTTTTAAAATACTCCTCTGACATCTGCCATATCTGCACAAATTTAGGGAAGTCCCCAGAACCAGAAATAGGATTTCTAAATTCCCATAGATTGTAACTCCAGATGGTCTTGTTCAGCAATTAATATAGGTGGTGCCTAATGACAGTATTATGCATTTGCAAAGAACTTTCAGGAAAGAATCATACAGTCAATTACCTCTGTGATGTGGGTAGGTATATGTCCACATCCTCACTGCCAAAATGAAGTGCAAAGTGGAAGCCCCAAATCTTGATTTGTCTGAATAATTTTCTCAATCCTCTCTTTCATTTTATCCCAGTCTTAGACATTTATAAGGCACAAATGACTCTGCACCTCACTACCACATCATGCCTCTTACACTGGAAGTGAGGTGCATGGTCTTTTGTGTCTTATCTATCACCTTGCTTTTTGCCATGTGAACCATGAAGATAATGATGGATCACTCTGAATTAACAAGGGCCCTGACATCTCTGTGAAGTAGAGAGTAAGACAGAATGGCCATTTATTCTACCCCAGCAGTTCAACCTGGCAGTCTGGCACAATGGACAATAAGTGGTCTTGGAAAATCTGGGCCATCTCTCTGAGATGGGAAGGTGGAAGGCAGAAGAAGAAGAAGAATTTCAGTCAAAGGAATATAATGATTTGCATTGAGATTTGGCCAAGACACCAAGTTAATTTCTCCTCCTCTCCCTAAAAGTACTTGGGGATCATTCATCACTACAGCTGGTTGGGAATTATTACTCATTTCTCAACCAAGTAGCAGAAAGTTTTACCAAAAAGTATTCCCAAGCATCCTTCTAATCATAAAACATCAGCAGATTCTGGGCCCTGGAAAACAACACCAAATGGTGACTCAGACTGGTCCCGCTTTGTTGATGATTGTCAACGGCATCCCATCTGGGATGGTATCCCAGTTAAATAAAGATGGCTAAAAAGATTGATTTCCATACCGTTGAACAGCTTTTTTTAGTCATGCGCTTTGCATGCTGTTTCCTAGAATTTGTTTTGCTCTTTCTCTTGTGCATTACTTGATTTCAATATTTCTGTTCAATATTAACTCAGTTTCATGAAGCCCTTTCAGGCAGAGTCATGTCATTATGCTCAGTGATGGAGTCATTATGAGTCACTGAGATTTTTTTTCCCCAAACTCCCCACTATAATCAATCCACACAATCAATAGTATTTATTAAGCACATACTGTATGGCACAGAGTATTGCATAAGGTGCCATGAGAGTATAATAGAGTAAGAAGACACAACCACTGCCTACAGGAACTTGCAGTCTAGTGGGGGAAGACAGACACAAAATGATTTGCAAGAAGCGAAAGAGAAAGGAATAATGAATATATGGATGTGTTAGGGATTAAATGGTAGGTCATGTAAGTCAGTATGTACAAATTTAATGGTGGGCATGAGTTGCAATTAAGATTGCTTAACTGGCACAACATTGTTGAGGTGGAATCTGAGATCAAAATGAACGGGATAAAAATAATTAGGGAGGGTCTCCTGGAGGAAATATTATTTCAGAATGGCTTTGAAGATGGGGACAGCTGTGGAATGTATGATGGAGAGCTACAAGCAGGAGTAAGTATGTTTGGGAATACTTTTTGGTAAAGGTTTCTGCTACTTGGATGAGAAATGAGTTATAATTCCCAACCAGCTGCAGTGATCAGCAAGTGCTGCAAAATGGGAAAAACAGTTAGTTTGAGAAGAATGAAGAGTGAGAACTGGGGTGTTCCAGTGCCTTAAATCTGGTGGTCAGAAGTTTCTGGTTGATGCTGGGAAGAATGGATAACCCATGAAGTTTTGAGATTTGTGGGAACAAGAGAAAATTATGTAGGACGATACCTCTTGAGAAAGCTCAGAAGGATTTGGGGCCCTAAAGGGCAGTGTAAACTGGTGTATGGGTTTATACTCTCCTCAGCCCTACAGCATGTGTGTACATATCCTTATACTCTTCCACTTCTCCTGACTGTATTGTAATGCCTGACTCCTTCATTAGATTGTAAACTCTTTGAGGGCATGGATCATGGATCCTGTCTACCAATGCTATTATTCTCTCCCATGTCCTTAGTGCAGTGCTCTGCATACAGTAAGTACTCAGTAAATACCAATCACTGATTGGTTGTGCAGCCTAAGCAGTATTGTCCAGTCTCTTTCAGTGCATTGCAAAGGCCTTCAGCAAACAGGACACACATGCACAGCTCAAAAAAAAAAAAATGGACTACTGCCACCCTTATTTAGGGTGCCTAGGGAATCTGAAATTCTTGATTTGAGGAAACAAAGTAAATTTGACTCACCCTGGTTTATTGTTTAAGTTCAGCTTTGTTGCAAATGTGAGTTTAATTCTCCTAATTTTTTTTTTAGTTTTGTGTAAGCCCTGTCTCCCTCTGATTAAGTACAAGGCTTGAAGCCTTGACCAAATGTCCTGCTACCACAATTTTTAGTATAGAAGCAGTTTCATGCTGGATGAAAGTGAGGAAAATGCTTTCCAACTTTATAGTTGTGTGAGCACACCATTAAGCTTAAGCAAACAATCCCTCACTGTCCCTAGAATATTTTTAATGATAATTGGCCTAAGTGGTAAACTCTTCTAAGCATATTTATATTTTCTTGATTTGAATAAATATGCTTCTGTGGATGCAGATTTCTGGGGTGATCAAAAATGATTAATTTGCCAGCTTTCAGGTGGCTGAATTACCCTACTTCATCATAGCATGAACTTTGAACGTCTGCTGTCATTTCAAATATTTAAGAGCTCCGTAGGTAATATATGGGTCCATTTATCCTTGATATACAGCAGTTTCATTTCATTGTTCATCCAGATTTCACAAATTGAAGGGGATTCTTGGGTTTAGATATGTCCTCCTTTATCCATTTGCTGCTTAACTAGTACTTAATCTTCCTTTTGTTTGACCTAAACATGCATGCCATTTTCCTCTTTTCAAAGTGTAGGTGCATCCCCTGACACTCCTCAGTCAATCAATCAGTTATATCTACTAAACATTTACTGTTTGCAGAGCACTGTATAAGCCCTTCAGAAAGTACAGTATAACAGAGCTGGTAGACATGTTCTTCCAATCCCTGACAACAACAAATTTGCAGTCTATAGGGGCAGATAGATATTAATATAAATGAATGAATTAAGTTACAGGTATATACATAAGTGCTATGGGGCTGAAGGAGGGGTGAATAAAGGATAGAAATCCAATTGGCAATGAGATAGATGAGATGGGGAACAGTGGGTAGGTTTGCATTAGTGGAGCAAAGTGTGTTGGCTGTGTTGTAATAGGAAATCGTGGAAGGAAGATAGGAGGGGACAAGGTGGTTGACCCCCTCCCTTCCTCACCTCACTTTAGTTTTTTGCTAAACTACAGAAACTTCTCAAGAGCAAAGTTAATAAAAACATGTAACCTCTCCCTTCTGGAACAGTTGTATTTATGGAGCACATACCATGTGCAAGACACTGTGCTAATTAATCAGTTGTATTTATTGAGCATTTTCTGTGTACAGAGCACTGTACTAAGTGCTTAGGAGAGTATAATACAGTAGAGTTGGTAGGTATGTTCCCTGCCCACAGTGAGCTTAGTCTAGAGGAGAATACAACAAGTGCTGGAGAGTATAACAGCATAAATGGATACAATCTCTGCCCTCAAGGAAATTACAATCTAATGGGGATTATAAATTCCAAACAGAAAAATTCAGATAAGCGTTTTTGTCAATCAGGATACTTTTACATGGTGGATGCTGGGGTGTATTTCTTCAGAAAGCTGGGGACAAGTTATCTAATACTATTTGTTTTATATCTAAAAGCTTGTATTCATAGTCCACAGTCAATTTTTTAGTGTTAACTTACAGCTCTTTCAAATCAGTCTGATGACAACCCAGCAGCAGCAGCATTTGAGTGTCTGTAATGTGTTGATCTACCAATCATATTTATTTAGCACTTACTGTATACAGAACACTGTACTAAGCATTTGGGAGAGGACAATATAAGAGAGTTGGTAGTCATGTTCCCAACCCACAAGGAGCTTAAAATCTTATAGAGGAGCTTAGGAAATAAAAGTTGATATATAAACCGTGGTCCTTGCCCTGATAGGCTTACGATAAATTAGAGAAGAGAAGCACATATAAACTGACAAATGAGCAGCAGAGTTGTTTTCTAGAAAATGCCCTTACATGCTCCCTTTGCTCCTCCCCCCCCCAACCCCACAGCACTTATCTTTCTCCCTTTGCTCCTCCCCATCCCCTCCAAGCCCACAGCACGTGGTGTGGCAGTGTGGGGCAGTGGAAAGAGCTCGGGCTTTGGAGTCAGAGGTCATGGGCTCAAATCCCAGCTCCACCAATTGTCAGCTGTGTGACTTTGGGCAAGTCACTTCACTTCTCTGGGCCTCAGTTACCTCATCTGTAAAATGGGGATTAAGACTGTGAGCCCCCCATGGGACAACCTGATCACCTTGTAACCTCCCCAGCGCTTAGTACAGTGCTTTGCACATAGTAACCGCTTAATAAATGCCATTATTGTTATTATTATTATTATTATTATGTATATATCTGTAATTTTATTTATTTGTATTGATGTCTGTTTCTCTCCTCCCCCTGCCCCCCACCAAAAGACTGTGAGCTCATTGTGGGTAGGGATTGCCACTGTTCATTGTTGAACTGTTCTTTCCCAAGGGCTTAATGCAGTGCTCTTTACAAAGTAAACGCTTAACAAATATGATTGAATGAATGAATACTTTTGTGTGTTTGAAGTGCTAAAGAGAACGATGCTAAATTCACTATTGTTCTCTATAATCAAAGGCATTGCTGCCAACTTAACTGAATGCAGCTGAAAAGATGAACATGTGAGTGGCAGTTCTTTCTGCCCATGTATCCAGGGCACAGTATGATTTTTCTCATATCCTCTCTATATGTTGCCCTATTGTTGCCAACTTCTACTTCCCAAGTGCTTAGTACAGTGCTCTGCACAAAGTAAGCGCTCAATAAATACAATTGAATGAATGAATGAATTTTTCATGCATTTCTCTGACATCTGCTAGCTTTTAATGCCTGAATAGGGATTTAAGCACAGGGTGCTACTTGAGTATATTTTTCAGATTCTGATTACTGAAAAGCCACCTTCAGTCAGGGGGTGAAGCTATTGTTGATGCCAGTATATCCTGCTCTCTGTAGAATGCACACTAGGGATAATGATACCCTTATCTCCACATCATGTCTCTTCCTGATCATAAAAATCCGAAGAATTACAGTCAGCCCTCCTGAACTCTTTCCCACTCTCTATCCAGAGCAACCAGACTCTTTGATCCCAAGCTTAGAACCTTGGTCATCTTGGGTTCCTTGTTATCTTTTTCCCCCCTCACTACTAAACAAACACCGTAATTGTTATTATTATTACTTGCTGCGAAATGATTATCTCTAATCAGTATAACTATTATTTCCCCCTCCTCCCTACCCTGCTCCTACTAACTGATTTATCCACATTCAATTCATATGAAACTCACTGTGCTATCACAATTTTTATTTTTTCCCCTAAGTCCCCTTCAGTGCCTTGCTCTCTTCCTCAAAGCCTTTTGACAGTCAGAAACCCAGATCCCAGCCACCAACCAAGGTGCTTTCCTTCATGGCCCTACCCTAATCTTGTATTATAGTCAGCCCCCACCCATTTCCCTTTCGTTGCCTGTGGCATTTTACCAATGATTTGTATTCAGGAATGTGCCCCCATTGCCTCCAAGCAGCTAGACCTGTGGGCATTGTAACTGTAGATTTTGGTCTGCCACAGGGGTTCTGCCCATGCTGGGTACCCAGGAGTCGAGTCTCCCAGGCTCCTGGATACTGCCTGCCGGGGCAAGAAGCCTCTCACTGAGCCACCCTCCCTCTCCACCCACCTCCTTGGAGTGTCTCTCATCACCTTCAAGTAGTGGAAAGTGTCAGCCTATTCACTCAGGACTAGGGACTGGAAGCTGCTGTCGTTCAGGACCAGGGATGGGACACTGCAGTTTTAGAGTCCCAAGGCCAGACTGTGGCCTCCCTGACACCATCACAACCCAGTTCCCCTCTCTCACCCTCCAACCCTGCCTAACCACCATTTTTCAGCACACAATCCCATGATCCCACTCCAACCACCCATCCATCCCATCCCTCTACTTGCACGAGTCCCTCTCCAGTGATCCTCCTCACAACCCGATCTAATCGCAGACTGTGAAACTCCACTCCATAGTGGGGAACCTCCCTTTCATCTTCGGCCTCAATGTAGTGAGGTCACGGCGCCTCCTCACCATGGCTGACACCTGGCTCACTCCAGAATGGTTGCTTCTCGCCCAAGTGACATTTACCTCTCCTCAACCATCCCCCCAACCTGACTCATGGAGAAAGGGAAAGAAGTCGGCTTGCTCCTCATCCCTAATACTGCTTTCACATCATTCCACCTTCTCTATCCCTCACCGTCTCTTTCTTTGAAGCTCATGTTACCGGCCTCTGCCATTATAATTGTGGTATTTGTTAAGTGCTTACTTCATGCCAAGCACTGTACTAAGTGCTGGAGTAGATAAAAGATAATCAGGTCCCGCATGAGGACTCACAGTGTAAGCAGGAGGGAAAACAGGTATTGAATCCCCATTTTGCAGATGAGGGAACTGAGGCACAGAAAAATTAAGTGACTTGCCCTAAGTCACTGCAGAAAGTGGCAAAGCCAGGATTAGAACAAGGTCCTCTGACTCCTATACCCATGCTCTTTTCACTAGGCCATGCTGCTTTCCTCATAATTGCCATTATCTACCACAGACCTGGACCTGGCTCCAATCTTCTGTTAGATTTTGATGACTTTCTCACCTTTCTTTTCTTCTCCTTCTGGACATTGATCCTTAGGGCCCTTAATATCCACGAGGACATTCCTGGTGATGCCCCAACAGCCTGCTTCTTCTCACTCTTCAACTCTGTAGACCTACAGTTTCCATCCAACCCCTTCACTAATCCAGATCATCTCTTTTATCTCTAGTAATTGTACCATTTATAACCTCAGTGACTCTGAAATTCATTCATTCATTCATTCATTCAATCGTATTTATTGAGCGCTTACTGTGTGCAGAGCACTGTACTAAGCACTTGGGAAGTACAACTTGGCAACATATAGAGACAGTCCCTACCCAACAATGGGCTCACAATCTAGAAGGGGGAGACAGACAACAAAACAAAGCATATGGACAGGTGTCAAGTCATCAGAATAAATACAAATAAAGCTAGACGCACATCATTAAGAAGACAGAGTAGTAAATATGTACAAGTAAAATAGAGTAATAAATCTGTACAAGCATACGTACAGGTTCTGTGGGGAGGGGAAGGAGGTAGGGCGGGGGAGATGGGGAGGAGGAGAGGAAAAAGGGGGCTCAGTCTGGGAAGGCCTCCTGGAAGAGGTGAGCTCTCAGTAGGATACTGAAATGATAATTTCCTACCACAACCTCTTAAACTGTTTTATCTCACACTCCCTATTCCTAAAAAACTGACCTCTCTCCCTGCAAAAGCCACTGGTCTATATCCCAGGCCATCATATCCCTTTTGGACACCCCATCTTGGCACACATACCTGTACCGTCAACATTGTCTCCTGTGCCAAACTGAACCACCACATCCCCCTGACCCTCTGTTAATCTCACACCACCAATACCCTGTCCTGGCAGAGTAGATTTGTGGATAGAGCCCCAGCCTGGGAGTCAGAAGGGCCTGGGTTCTTATCCTGGCTCCACCATAAATCTGCTGTGTGATCTTGGACAAGTCACTTCACTTCTCTATGCCTCAGTTATTTCATCTGTAAAACTGGGATTAACAGTGTGTAAAGCCACTGTGGGCAGGGATTGTCTCTCCCTATTACTGTATTGCACTTCCCAGTGTTTAGTACAGTGCTCTGCACACCGTAAGCACTCAATAAATTTGAGTGAATGAATGAATGACAGGAACTGTATCCAACCTGATTAACATGTATCTACCACAACACTTAGAAGAGTGCTTGACATGTAGTAAGCACCAAACAAGTACCATTATTATTATTATTATGTTTTCTCTACCCTGAGCTTGTGATGAAAAGCACTTAATACAGTGCTCTGCTCCTAGTAAATACTCCATAAATACATTGATTGACTTTGGCCCCTTCTAATTCCTCCATGCCTGCTGTAACTTTGCCTTCTCATCTGCTCAGTGGGCACTACTTTTCTCTCATTGAATCATACCGGTGACATCAAACCTTTAACTCCCTCATGAAACCCAAGGCCCCACCTCACCCTTCTCCTCCCCTTGATGCCCTTGTGAATGAGAAAGGTCTGTGAACTGAGGGGCACTAAGGAAAAAAGGCATGCGGGAAAGGGAAAGGAAAATGGCCTGGGGATTCTTTGCAGCAAAAAGAAAGAACTGAAGGAATTTTTGAGCATTTCAACTTTAAATTGGTTTAGGACAAATTGAATACCAAATAAAGATGTGAATAATAGGAAGCAATAGTTCAGGCACTCTAGGGTACTACTGCATATTTACAGGAAACTCACTTCTATGGTTCTTCTTCTTTGAAAGAGGAATTGTAATGCATGAGTCCTGAAGAGGAAACACTGATGGAAGTGATTGCAAAGAACCTCCAGAAACAGACATAAAAACAGTAGTCAGGATCCCTATTTTGAAATACCTTGGTAGACTTATGTAGCGTCTTCTCCAGGGGGCTTGTAAAGAATGGAATAGGAAGTTATTTCTGCAATAGTCTGAATATAACAGGGAGAGGGATAAACCAGATGTCTTCTCTTTGTAGCATCCTCAGAGCTCTTCAATTCTGTAATTATATATAAATATATGTATATGTACATGTACATTTTATTTACATAGTTATTTACTACACATATGAATTGCCATTTTGTTCTTCAGCTCTTTAGCTGCAGCCTGTGGCTGAGAGGAGTGACAGAAGTGATTTTTATGATGAATGACTGCATTTGTCTGAATGGATGAAAGGACACATCAGAGATAATGCAATGTTTACTACTTTCCTATTAGTGTAACGGGTCATCTTTACTGAGTGTAATATTCAAGTCTATGCTTCAGTGCATTTTCAAATGGACAATTAACTTCCCATTTTCACTTAAAAATATTTTTTATTTTAATTAACATGAAAGCAGTTGTCATCCATCTTCACTGCTTACAGAGGCTTAAGGGCCCATAATCCCATCAGGTTCTTGAGGAATGTAAGTGAGAAAGACATTTTAAAGATTAAAGAAAGCATCAATCTGATCTTGTTTTTCTGTTTAGTGAAGAGACAATTCCTCTGCTATGGGATTTCATTTTTTTGGACTCCATCTTGGAACAGCTGCCAAATACAAATCCTTCCTGAGGCCCCAGTCCAGTAATATCTTGAGACCCACAGTCTCTGGTAATCTGAATTGACAGGAAGAAGAGCTATTACAAGTACTGGATATGGGAATAAGAAGGATTGGATCAGATTCCTTTGCTGCCCAGTACTTGTTGGGTGATCTTAGGCATCTCCATAACTTTGCTGAGCCTCAGTTTCTCTGTTTGTGAAATGGAGATCACCCCTGGCTCCATTCCACCTCACTCGAGGTTGTGAGATATGTAGTGTAAAAAACATTATGCCCCTGGGATGAAAGGTGGAATTTGATTTAGCATATCTGTTCAATGTCCAGGATTATGACATCAGCTCGAAGGGGAGCAGTGTGGCCTAGAGGAAAGAGCATGGGCCTTGGAGTCAGAAAACTTGGATTTGAATCCCAGCCCTGCCAGTTACCTGCTTTGTGACCTTGGGCAAGTCACTTAGCTTCTCTGTGCCTCAGTTTCCTCATCTGTAAAATGGGGATTCCGTGCCTGTTCTTCCTCCTACTTAGACTGCGAGCCCCATGTGAGACAGGGAATATGTCCAACATGATTAAATTGTATCTACATTAGCAAGGTCCTTGACAGACCTTGACACATAGCAAGTACTTAGCAAATATAATAATAATAATAACAATAATAATGTTTGTGTTGACATTTCTCTCCTCAGGATTAAGAGTTGAGTTCCCATTTTTGTTTCATGATTCAATTTACTAACTATCTGTTGTTATTCTTTAGCAGCCTGATTGCACATGGTCTAAATTTACTTCCTGTAAGGAAGTTTGGACTGAGTATTTGCTATTTCAGACCATTAGGAACTTGTTCACCACATTGCAGTAATGGATGAACAATATATTCAGTAATTTACAAAACAATGCTCTGTGGCCAGAAAGAGTTAAAACTCCTCCCAAAGCTCCCACCTAAGCCCTGTCGTCCCCCAACTTTTCCATCATTGTAGGCAGCCCCACCATCCTTCCTGTCTTACAAGCCCATAACCTTGGCATTATCATTGACTCCTCTCTCTCATTCAACCCACATATTCAATCCATCACTAAATCCTGTCACTTCCACCTTCACAATATCACTAAAGTCTTCCCTTTCCTCTCCATTCAAACTGCTACCAAGTTAATACATTCACCTATCCTATCCCACCTCGATTACTGTATCAGCCTCCTTGTTGACCTCCCAGCCTCCTGTCTTTCCCCACGTCAATCCGTACTTCACTCTGCTGCCCTGATCATTTTTCTACAGAAATGTTCAGGATATGTTTCCCCACTCCTCAAGAAAATCCAGTAGTTGCCCATTCACCTCCACATCAAACAAAAACTCCTCACCATTTGCTTTAAAGCACTCAATCACCTAGCCCTGTGCTACCTCTCCTCGTTACTCTCCTACTACAACCCAGCCCACACACTTCACTCCTCTAGTGCTAACCTTCTCACTGTACTTCAATCTCATCTATCTTGTGGCTGACCCCTCACCCACTCCCTGTCTCTGGCGTGGAAGGCCCTCTCTCCTCAAATCCAACAGACAATTACTCTTCCAACCTTCAAAGCCTTATTGAAGGCATATCTCCTTCCTCAAAGAGGCCTTTCCTAACTAAGCTCTCTTATCCTCTTCTCCCACACACTTTTTCAATGGCCTGACTTGCTCCCTTTATTCATCCCCCCTCCCAGACCCACAGCATTTATGCATCTATCTGTAATTTATATGTATTAATGTATTCCCCCTTTTTCCCCAGACTATAAGCTTGTTGTGGGCAAGGGAATGTGTCTGTTTATTATTGCATTGTACTCTCCGGAGCACTTAGTGCAGTGCTCTTCACACAGTAAGCACTCAGTATATACAATTGAATGAATGACTCAAAGAAGTTTGCTGAAAAAAGCAGATGAGGTCAGCAGGGCACACTGCTAAGGAGGGTTCAAGGACTGATACTGCATCCCTAATCCTACCTAGCCATTTCCCAGTATATGCTGCTGACCACTGGGGAACTGGGAGAGAGAGAGTCCTGGTGTCTCAATGCAGCTCATAACTGCACACTTAGAAACACAACTCAAGGCAAAGTACTCCCAAGTGGAAACCTACCCTTTACTGTTCTCCCTAACAAAAGTCTTCTACCAGGAGACAGCCCAGGATACTGGTTGTTCAATGCCTAAAGTGGCACCATTAGCATTTGATGCCATGCCGCAGATGGCAGCACTCTGTAGGAAAGCACTCCTCATTCGGAATAGGGAAGGGGATAGAAAAGGTGCCTAGAAATAGTCCTTTCTCACTAATTCAAAACAGACTTATTGGAGGACTGGGTCTGGTGAATTTGGGAAACAATAGCAGCAATCTGACCAGCCTAGTGTTGAGCAGTCAGTGGATGGGATCTTTTCTTGAGTAGAAGATTCAGGAAAGTCAAGGTATGAAGAGGTTATCTCAATAACAGTAGCAGGTCCACAACTGGCAAATGAATCAGCACAGCTAAGAGCCATCAACATGCCCAAAATGATTAGGACCTCATGGTCAGAGCCATCTTTGGAAAAGACACACACACACACACACACACACACACACACACACACACATCACCCCCCACCGCCCCCAGAAAATTGGACTTATCAACATTAATAAGAAAAATGAGTAGATTTGCCTAGTGCTATCTTCTGAAGTATTTAAAGTATTTTATATTCTATTTTTTCATTCTTCCCTGCAGGGTAGAGAGAGGCAGGAATTATTACCCTGATTTTACAGATACAGATATAAGACTCAGCCAGATAAAAATCATGTGCTCAAGGATACACCAGAAATCCATGATAGATTCAGAATTAGAACCCTCCACTCCTGATGTTCAATGTTTTTTTTAACTTGCTTTTGCCATGCTTTAAAAGTGGCAGAAACCTAAATGCTTCACTTTTGTGTAAGCAGGGAAACACAAGGAGATTCCTTGCAGAAGTGTTCCATGAGCATGGTTTCTTAGGGAAATAAATGCATTACCATGTAAATGAGCGATGTCTCACCAACTTGAAGCAGAGCTATTAATAGAATGAAAATAGATCCTCGGGATTTCTCCTGAGGAAAGGTAGCAGTTACTTGTACAGCCAAAGAGCAAGGGCCACTTTGAGTTATTGCTGCATCTTGAATTTCTTTGTGAATAAAATAGTAAGGGATGATCTAGTCTCTCTTCTCATTGTGACTGTTTTAAAAAGAATGCAGAGAGAAAGAAACTGGAAGGACACATGACAGAAGCTTCCCCCACCCCCATCCCATCCCTCTGCAGATAGATCTGTGTCAGTGCGGAAAGGAGCTGTAGACCACATCTTCATCCCCTTGCATCTGCTCCCCTTCCTACGTTTAGGTGAACAACAACTTTTAGGGGCACAACAGAGTTGGCTGTGAGATTAACCAAATACGTGGTTTATTTTTTAACTTTTTTGTTTTGTTTTGTTTTTGTTTTCATGGCATTTGTTAAGTGCTTACTCTGTGCCTAGCACTGCACTAAGTGCTAGGATAGATACAAGCTAATCATATTGTACTCAGTCCTTGTCCCACATGGGGCTCTCAGTCTTGATCCCCATTTAACAGATGCGGTAACTGAGGCACAAAGAAATGACTTGCCCAGAGTCACACAGCAAGCAAGTGGTGGAGTTGGGGTTAGAGTCCAGGTCCTTCTGACTCCCATGTCTGTGCTCTATCCACTAGGCCATGGTGCTTCTCTATGGTTAGTCTGAAGAAAGGCCCAGTGTATAACAATGAAATAGCCCTTTAAAAAAGAAAGCAAAATCCACCTTCGAACCATAAAACATTTATTGTTAGATCTATATGTTCGAGGTACTGGTTGGGATTTTATACAACTTCACTACAAAGATTCCAAGGTATTGCCCAGAGAATCTACAAACCTGCAATACTTTTAGCCTTCTGGAATCTACAGAGTATATAGTTGCAAACAGTAAGTGGGATTTATTGAGGACTTTGTGCAGAGTACCGTACTAAGCACCTTCAAGTGTGCAATCAATCTCTGCCCCCAAGCAGTTTAAAATCTTGTAGAAAAACAGGAGAAGGAAATAGTAAATGGGAGGCCAACCATGCTATTTTCAACAGACCTGTTCACTGTCTGGGTTTATGTTTGTTTTCTTTTTGGTGCCCTGGCTCCCGCATCTCCTAGAAGTAGTATGACATAGTGGGTAGAGCACAGACCTGGAAGTCAGAAGATCGTGAGTTCTAATCTCGATTCCACCACTTGTCTTTTGTGTAACTTTGGGCAGGTCACTTCACTTATCTGTGCTTCAGTTCCCTCATCTATGAAATGGAAATTGAGACTGTGAGCCCCACTTAGGACAGGGACTGTGTCCAACCCAATTTTCTTGTATCTACCCCAGCACTTAGTATAGTGCCTGGCACATAGCAAGCCCTTAAATACCATAATTATTATTATTATTACTATTAATTCTGAGTTACACAGTTTGGACATAGAAGCAGCCTTGATGACCTAGGTGTTAATGACCCTGGAGAAAAGAATGGGGTCAAAACATCACCCTGGAGAAATGGTCTCATACTATGTGAAATTCATATAATACTGAAAAATGGCTGCCCAATATCATCACATTACACTGTATGCTTACCGTCTTGCATTCATCTCCTTGTCTGGAATATAGTAGGGCCTTCAGTGGCCACATTGAGAAACTGTGGGGGAAAAGAGAGCATATTTCTAGTTACGAGCAAAATTGCTTTTGACATTAAGTTCATTTTCAGGAACCATGGTTTGGAAAAGTAATTCTTCATGCTTTCATTTTTGAAATATAATGACTTCTCTGGAGTAATTTCTAAGTTGATAAGCCTGTTTCATGCCCACATGTGATGGTTTTTTCAACCTCTTACAGATGCCAAATAATGTTCTCCCCTGGGATACATAATATATTGCTTTCATGTTGTTCACATGACTACACCACTTGGGTTTCCATTTTTAAAATTTAAACTTTGCAATCTGTTAAGATTAAGTATTTCAGTACCATGGAGAAAATGTTGTCAGTGAAATTGAAGGATGAATGCAGGATATTTGAAGCATTTGAGCACCCTGGGATTTTTTTTTTTCAATTGTCACAATCTAGTTAGCCACTGTATGCTGCAGATGACATAAACTTCGGGGTACCCATAATCAAATGGCTCCATGGACTTTTGCCCTCTGCATCCTGATCCTTAATTGACCCTTATTCAATACATCATCATTCTTGTGCTTGTAGGTAGAGGCAGGATGTCCTCCACATTGGCTCCAGGTTAACCCTGATGTGACTCCATTGGACCCACATTCATGACATAGATGCTCAAATTTTGAAGGTGTCCCCAACTCTGAACACAGAATTCACTTAATAAATGCTATTACTATGTGCACAGTTATTATCAGAGCCCATTTTTTAATGGTACTTATTAAGGTCTTATAATGTGTTAAGCACTGTTCTATGTTTTGTGGTAGATGCACATTAGTTATGCCAGATATAGTACCTATCCCACATGAGATTCACAGTAGAAGGGAGAACAGGTATTAAGTGCCCATTTTGTAGTGGAGCAAACTGAGGCCCAGAGAAGTGAAGTGATTTATTCAAGGTCATGCAACAGGCAAGTGTCAGAGATGGAATTAGAACCCTGGTCCTCTGACTCCCATTCATTCAATCGTACTTATTGAGCACTTACTGTGTGCAGAGCACTGTACTAAGCACTTAACAGCCTGTGCTTTCCAAATGACTGCAGAGCAATTGGCATGTGCTCTCCCTACCACCTAGGGGTGATTCCTGGACCTTTCCCATTTTGATCTGGTTTATTTCTGCCTCAATATTCCCTGACTCCCTGCCTGAAACAATGAGCTACTGGGGACCAAGGGACTGATTGGACCCAGCTTTATTCAATTAAGATTATTCATTAAACACCTAATGTGTGCAAGGCGCTATACTAAGTACTTGAGACATAAACCAGTCCGGGGGTGCCTCCACTGGTTATGTTTGTCTAGGCAGCTCTCCACCTGGCAGCTAGGTGGGGAAAAACATAAACTATGAAGAAGACTATCTTAATGGAGTGGAAGAACCTCATTTTCAAAAGGTGTAGTTATCAAGGTGGTGGGGTGGCTGCAATAGCAGCCACAGGTGGGGACTCTGAGTGGCTATCTCAGAGAAGGCAGGTGAAAATCAGAGAAGTGGCAGGTTTCACCTTTTCTTTCCTGAATGACTGTCACCACTACTGTTTTTCATAAAAAAATCATGGTTAGAGAGCCTTTAGCCTGACGCATTGTACATTTAGAATCTAGATGGCTAAAGCCCAGCAGAATCACTAGAAATGGCTGAGTACATGCTGTTCTTCCAGAATACTGATTCTTGTGGCTCCTGAAGCCGTTTCCAGACCCTTGAGTGGGTCAGGGCCAAGGGGAAGGAGGGCAGTATTTGAACACTGTGCAAAAGAGACGACCAGCCTTTAGGAGTGGCGTCAAAGGGGTCTCAGAATATCTGCACAATCTGCTGCCAGTTCTCTCTTCAAAACATGCAGAAATTCACCTTTGATGTTTTAGCATTCATAGCCTTTGAAAACATTAGGTCAATTTAGAAATGGATGAGTTGAAGCTTTGTGGAGAATAGGATCTCCTCTTATGGAGCAGGAGGACCAGACATAGTTTGGGGGGGAACTACCGCGCAACTTGCCTTTCAGCTCTCACATTCCCCTGCATCTATCACCCATGGACATCTGATTTGTAAATGATAAGGGAGGGTGTGTCAAGCACCTCTTATAGTGTTTTTTTTATGTGAAGGACAGCAAATACAATCTAATAGCATAGAGCAAAACCACAGAAGCAAATCAGAGACTGTGAGCTCACTGTGGGCAAGGACTATTTCTGTTTATTGTTATATTGTACTCTTCCAAGCACTTAGTAAACTGCTCTGTCCCCAGTAAGTCCTCAATAAATATGATTGAATTGATTAATGGTGTGGACAAACTGGTGCACAGGTGGGAGTGTATTTATATCTGGATTTTATTTTGGCAAACCTTTCCGAAGTCCAAATCTGACAGAAGTAAATTTTGAGGACTGCCTTGCGATAGTGGTCTCAAAACAAAACATGAATAAGCCTGCTTAGAATGAAAACTTCTAGTGCATGAGGTCTTTTTTCTTTGGTATTCTGCATAAACCTCGATAGGAATCAGGGCATCAAGGTGAGAGGATTGGGATAAAAAATTTTATATCCATTTTCAACTCCAAGTCACTTAATGATTTCAGCAATACTAGTTCATTTTGCTCCTTCTCAATCACCATTTCCAAGTTTTAATGTTCTTTTCCCCTCAGCTGTAGTTTCCAAGTTTATTATCCTTTTCTAATAGAATGAGAATTTGAGGCTTGAGTAAAACGTGACTGCCCTTGCTTGCTTCAATTTCCATGTTCTTTTCTGATATTTTTTTTCCTTTGTCATCAGCTAGAGAGCTAGAGTGTCCAGGCCAAGGCTGCTGAATGCATGTGCCCTCAGGCATCTGCGACCCACAACTCTAGAAGCCTTCGTCCCCACTAATGCATTAATCAAAACTGCAAGAAAAATCCAAGAACTCTAGAGGGGCCACTCTGGAACTCAGACAGGAGCCTTATCCTCTCTTCCTCATCTCCATTTTGGCTAATGACAATCCATTTAGTTCTGAAATCTGTTCTTTGGAGCATCAGTAGCATTATTAACCACCTTTCATGGTCCTGTGAAAATGTTGAGTGGTTTGCTTCCAGAACTGAACCTTTAAAAGCTAGGTAATTAGGTTTTAAATGTCAATGCACCCCACCAGTAGGCTGCATGGAGTTGCAGGATATAAATAGCCCCATACTCCATCAGGCTAGGACTTCATAAAAGTAGTTCTTGGGGACAAGTGGAAAAAGGAAGTTCCCCTCAGTAAGCCCCAAGACAAGCCAGGTAGTCCTCAGAGAGGTTTGTCTGGACATATTCTTAGAATGAGACACCTGTGGTAACCATTGGCATCAAGGAGGTTCCACAGGCCCTAGGAAGTATGTGCTTTCTACAACCCCAGCTCAATCAACCAGTAGTATTTATTGAGTACTTTGAACAGAATATTGTACTAAACATTTGGGAGAGTACTAAGTACTTGGGAGAGAACTTGGGAAGCAGCACGGCCTAGTGATAGAGCATGGGCCAGGAGTCAGAAGGACCTAGGTTCTAATTCTAGCTCTGCCACTTGTCTGTTGTGTGACCTTTGGCAAGTCACTTACCTTCTCTATTCCTCAGTTACTTCATCTGTAAAATGGGGATTAAGACAGTTCATTCAATCATATTTATTGAGCCCTTACTGTGAGCAGAGCACTGTACTTGTGATAGGGACTGTGTCCAACCTGATTAGCTTGTATCTACCCCAGCACTTAGAACAGTTCTTGACACTTAAAGCAGAGAAATATAATAATAATATTATAATTATACATTATTATTATCATAGTAATAATATAATAATGTTATAGAGCAGAGTTGGTAGACAAGTTTCCTTCTCACAAAGAGCTTGAATCCCTTTGCACTTTCTGCTCCTACTTGCTTTTTCTCTCTCCTTTTCCTCCTCCTCCTGTCTCTCTCACTCTTCCATCCATGGGAAAAATTTCATCCTATAAATGTGAATATTTGGCCTTGAGAGAATTAAATAAATCATCCCTGACCCTTTCCCTGAAAACACCAGTGATTTTGAAGCCTTTCTTCTCATGACCATCCTTTCTGTGTATCCATTATTCTCACAGCCTTGGACACTAAACATATCCAGGCATGTGTTATGCCAGAAATGCACTTTGAAACACTTCCCTGGGGATGGGCGAAGATCATAGCTAAATTTCAGCCTGGGACCAGATTGTGATCCATTTTAATATGATACTAAAATTGATTTCTAGATACTAAGACATTATGTTATGACCATTTTTATATTGGAATCCATCAGATTTATATGCGGATGTGTGTGGATGTTAATATTTAGCAACAAGGATAGCTCTCTTCCTCCCTTCAAAGCCCTTCTGAGAGCTCACCTCCTCCAAGAGGCCTTCCCAGACTGAGCCCCCTTTTTCCTCTCCTCCTCCCCATTCCCCCGCCCTACCTCCTTCCCCTCCCCATAGTACTTGTATATATGTTTGTACAGATTTATTACTCTATTTATTTTATGTGTACATATCTACTGTTCTATATTTTGTTAATGATGTGCATTTAGCTTTAATTCTGTTTGTTCTGACAACTTAACACCTGTCCACATGTTTTGTTGTCTGTCTCCCCCTTCTAGACTGTGAGCTCATTGTTGGGTAGGGACCGTCTCTAAATGTTGCCAACTTGTACTTCCCAAGTGCTTAGTACAGTGCTCTGCACACAGTAAATGCTCAATAAATACAATTGAATGAATGAATGAATGATAGAGAAAACGGTGCCCCAATGCTACCCATCTCTCGAGCCTATACCTTGGCAGTTTCTTTAAACTCCTATCTCAAAACACCCCCTTATTCAGTCTGTCACCAAATCATACTAGTTCTTCCTTCATTTCCACTATCCACTCCTTCCACACCACACCAACCCAACCACTTGTCACATCACAGCTTGATTACAGCAACAGCCTCCTTGCTCACCTCCCCTGTCCCAATCACTCCCTCTTCAGTCCAATTTTATAATTAGTCATTCTGCACCTAAACTCCCCAGTCCTCAAAATCTTTCAGTGGTCGTATGCATCAGAATTAAACTTTTAATCATCAGCTTTAAGGCCCACATTTGGTTCTCTACCTCCTACCTATCTGCTCTCTTCTCTCACCACACAATTTTTATACTTCATTCCACTAAAGCCAACCTAATTACTTTGCCTCATTCTCTGCTCTTCTGCCAGTGAAACCTTACTTATATCCTCCCTTATGCCTCTAAATCAATCAATCAATTTTATTTATTGAGCGCTTACTGTGTGCAGAGCACAAAATTTTAACTGCTTGAGAAAATACAGTATGATCAATCAGTGGTATTTATTGAGTGTTTTACTATGTGTAGAGCACTGTACTAAGAGCTTGGGAGAGTACAACAGAATTAGCAGATACATTCCTTGCCCATAATGAGCTTACATTAGACACATTCCCTGCCCACAACAAAACTTATAGTCTAGAGGATGAGCTTACAGTCTTGAACTTTTTTCCCCTTCACATCTGTCAACTCACTGCTCTCCCATCTTCCCATCCCTTCTGAAATCATTTCTCTTCAGAAACTCTCCCCCAGTTAATTTTTCATCTCTCCAACCTAAGTCCTTCCAATGGCCTCTTCAGCACTTTGGAGTCCCCTAAACCCTTGGGTTCTCCCTGTGGCACATATGTACATGTCTTTATGCTCTATTACCTTCTCCTACCTGTAATTTATCTTAGTGACTCTCTTGCCCACTAGATTGCAAACTCCTTGAGGGCAGGGATAATGTCTACTAATTCTATTGTTCTCTCCCAAACACTTAGTTCAGTGCTTTGAACACAGTAGATGCTTAATAAATACTATTGATTGAAAGAAAGAGAAAAGGGTGAGAACTGTTCTTCAGAATCTGAAGGTGACAGTATTAATGGTAAGATTTTAACAATAATGTGGGTGAGTGTGGCTGATATGTTCAAAGTGTCGCTGACAATCCTTTCCTATGGTGGGCAAATAAACATTACCCTTTGTAGTACCACAGCAATTCAGTCTGCAGTGTCTGACAATGTCTTCATTTTTATATCTTGGAGTAGTTATTGTTTCCAACCCTCAGCTCTAAGTGCATTTCCTTCATTTCTGACATTGTTGGAAGCTCACTGGAAGTCAGGTGTGGTACATGCATTTTTTGTTTTCATAGCTCTCTTGAAAGTTGTGTCATGACTTTTCTATAGACCTTCAGTTTGGTTTCAGATTTGACTGCATACATTTGGTGACACTGACCATCTCCCAGAAGGGCGCATAACCCTTCTGGATTAAGCTCCTTGTGTATCCTAGCTTCATTGAATAATTAAGGCAGCACCTAAGCACTGACAGAATCCATTTCTGTTTTACCTATGAAGAAGTTTGGTTGTGTGTCCAGCTGATAGGATGTATTCTGGTACAAAATTTCAGTCTTTGATGAATTATCAGTCCAAAACAGTTTGTTCTTTTGAAGAGAGGTTCTTAATCATTGGCATGTTTTCTTACAGTTGTGGAGCCAAAGCACAGGAGAGTGTGTGAGCTCGCACATCATGGACCATATTTGCATTCTTTGAAACTGAACATTGGAAAGCCAAAGCACACGTGTGCCTTTCTCTTCCTACTAGGCAACTTTCTCTTCCTATTCAGCATTTTGAGCCATCTATACTGCAAATCACGAAATGGACTTGCTTCAGCCAGAGTGTGCAAATACAATCCGTGAAAATGAGCAGGAACAGCAAAAGGTCAGTCAGTGCAAGGTCAATTTACTATTTTATTCAAGGTAGGCCTAGTTCTTGGATATTTATATATTTTTAACCTAATTTATGGATATCCTAGACAAATTTAAAATTGTCCTTGCTAACCCAGGATGCATGATCAAGCTGAGTATGATTGATTCAAGGACTTTTGAGGGTGCTCTTAGCCTGTTAATTTGGAAGGGTTTCCCAGAGAATGGGATCATAAATCATATTTTGAAATCAGCTCCCAGGTGCCTAGTTGACAACTTAAGCAGGGTTGTGTAGAATAGGTTGAGCAAGACTGAACCCAATATTGATAGAGGGATAGAGGAAGATTGCTTTCCTTGACTCCCAAGGGTGTCGTGTTCTGTTCTCGGGGACCATAGACTGGAGAAGGCACAAAAGGAAAAAGTACTAATTTTCAAGGAGTTTTGCATTTGAGTTTACTTGTTGGGGTTGGTTTATGAATGATGAGAGAAACTATCATCTTTAGATGAATGACCAAGGGAAATCTTCACTAGCTGTTTCTGGAATAAACAAATGGGATTCACCCTGTTGCTTTTGCCTGTTACCTTAGAGAAGTACCATGGTCTAGGAGAAAGAGCATGAGTTTGGAAGTCAGATGACCTGGGTTCTAATCTTGTTTCTGCCAATTACTTGCTATGTAACCTTGGGCAAGTCACTTAACTTTTCAGTGCTTCAGTTCTCCTGTTCTCCCTCCTACTTAGACTGTGAGCCCCATGAGGGACAGGGACTGGGTCCAACCTAATTCACCCAGCACTTAGAAGAGTGTTTGACACATAGTATATGTTTAAGAAATACCATAAAACACACACACACACACACACGCACCCCTCCAACCTCTCCTCAGAGTCTGAGGAGATCAGGATGTGGGGAATGACCAGGGCAGGGTGAGTAGTGAGAGGGTAATTGGGGAGGAAAGGGTAGGGACAAGTAAAGAAATTAATACTTTCAAAGGTTTTCCTCAGCATCGAGCATCATCAACAAGATGATTTTGACTGGATTAGTGTCCAGTAGCCTGCTATCATGGAATCCGTTGTTCCATTTAGGAGGATTTCAAGGAAAAAATGATACTGGGGGGAGTCATGTCTCAGCTGAAGAATGTGAGGAACTGAAAAGCTACTGCTACTGTATCATAAAGGAAAATCAGTACTCTAAATCCCTCCTCCAACAACCCACACAAAAAGCATCCCATAATTCCTTTGTATTCTCTGAGTGTTGGATTTGGTGTTCTCTAAAAAGTTGTGTTTACACAAATTGCTAACCACCAGCTACTCTCCTCATTTAAATGCTTCTTAAATTGAATGCCTAAATTCTCTTAGTGTGTTTTCCAAAGGATTGACAAAAGATATCATCATAAGGAGTCAAATATGATTTGGGTGTGGTGGGGAGCAGTGTTAAATTGTAGGGGAAAAGGAAATCTATTAGTGCATTAGGATAGGCTCTTACAGGGAGAGATAGTATTAAATGTTTGGGAATGTTTTCAGTAAGAATTTTACTTGCAAGTGTTCCCTGTAATTCTACTTTATTTGTGATCTTAAAAGTAGTTAAATCTGAATGTATATGTATATATATATATATAGATAGATGATAGATGGATATGTATTTTAATGGTATTAGCACTGCATCTACTCTGAGCAAATTCAGATGTCATTAAGGAAGTTCAAAGCATTTTCACTAAATTAAAGCAAATTATATCCATGTTAAGTTTCCAGAGTTTACTTTATTCATGCCCAGAGAGTGTGGATGGTGATCAAATGAGAAACAATGTCTCAAATACTCAACTGGTGAACATTTGGCAGCCTGTGTGCTGTTCTGCATGTAGATGGAAATCCCAAGCTCCTCCATGAACTACCGCTTACATCTTTCACAGCCTCTGTTTTATGCATTCTCTCCTGCCCTGCCTCTCAATTCCCCCTTTACCTTTCTTTAAAATGGTTGAACAATAATCCAAGAGGGAATTTGTGGCTCTGCCCAATGAATGCAGTGTTGTGAATACTACAGAGTCCACTCCTGCTGTCAATTAATCAATCAATCGTATGTGTTAAGTGCTTACTGCATGCAGAGATAGTACTAAGCTCTTGGGAGAGTACAATAGAACAAAGAAAATCAATGATATTTATTAAGCATTTACTGTATGCAGGGTACTGTACTAAGTGTTTGGGAGAGTACAATATGATAAAGTCAGGGACGCATTCCCTGCCCATAACAAGCTTATAGTCTAGTCTTGCAATCTGCTGTACAGTAGGGATTGTCTTTCTCGCTTTCACCTCTACTGTTGGGTAGCTTTAGCTTCTGCTTTCTTCTAGACTGTGAGCTCATTGTGGGCAGGAATGTATGTGTTTGCACTGAGGGATGTTATAGAGGTAAATAAAAGTTCCCTGCCCACTGATGGCTTACTTACTACAGCCCAAATGATGGGGCAGGTTATATTGTTACACAGCTGCAGCAGTTATGATTGAAAAGAGTTGAGTTTTGAGTGATTGAGTTGGAATGAGGATTACGTAATGATTAGAAGGGAGTTCATAAATGCAAAGTGTAATGGAAGAATGGAGGAATGGAAAAACAGAAAGACAATTAAACACATCTGTGAGGCTCTTTGGTTTTTGGATGGTGTCCAGGGATTACTGATTTAAAAAACATTTTTTCATATTTACTGATCAAATTAAAATATTTCATCTCACTTTCATTATATCACACTGCAACACTCCAGTTAGCCTTGCTGCTGGTCCACCGGAACAATCCCTGGGAATCAGGAGACTCAGGCTGATTCTGGCTCCTGGAAGGGTCTGCTAGGACTCTGCCCTCAGCATTGAAGGGATCTGACTGACAAAACACCCGGGACATTACACGTGGTCACCGGTCTAGGTAAAATCCTTCCTGTGCTGCATAGGTAGTGAAGAAAGCAGCAATTCCCGACGCCAGCACACTCCAGCTCAATATCAGCACTATGCTATGGTCATTTTAGGCCATGAATTAGTCCTACCCACCCAACAGCTTTGCATGCACCATTCAGTGTGCTGACCTCTACCTGCTCACTTGCTTTCCGCTCTCCCCAACAGGAACATGACCGACGGGGAAAAGAGAGGGCAAGTGGCAGTTGCAAACCACTAGCAGTATAAATGATTCCTTCCAGTACATTTTGATCCTCAAGTCTCTGGACTGAGGTTCACCCATGGTTCTTCATGGGACATTCCGTCAGAAGTGTACACCTAGCAGATACCAAATGGGAAACAGCATGGCCTAGTGGAAGGAGGACTTGGTTCCTAACCCTAGCTCTGTCACTTGCTTGCTGCCTGACTTTGGGTAAGTAATTTAACTTCTCTGTGCCTTAATCTACTCAACTGTAAAATGGGGATTCAGTACCTATTCTCCATTCTACTTAGACTGTGAGCCCTATATGGGACAGGGACTGGGTGCAACCTGTTAAACTTGTACACAGCCCAGCACTTAGAAATGTATTTGGCACTTATTAAATGCTAAACAAATGCCATAAAAAAGAAATAACTAAATCAAATGAAAACAAACTTAGAACGATATAGCCCACAATGATTGGAGACTATTTTTTAGCCATTTTTATTTAAAGTCCGAGTATTTTCAAGAGTATAAATGTCACAATTCAGTGGCGACAACTGCTTGCATTTTAATTTGAGAACATTTCCCACACTGAGTGTGTAACGTGAATGAACTATGATGATTTAGCTCTAGGGTCGCTTGTATTGAGGTGGAGAGAGAAAGAAAAAATTGAGACATTTTGCTTTGAAACCAAGAGTGTGTTCCCCATTCCTCAGAGGCTGGGTATTTTTATAGCAAGTCAAAACAGAGATAGGGACACATTCCCTGCCCCTAAAAAGCTTACAGTCTAGTCTTACAGTCTGCTGTTCAGTAGGGATTGTTTTTCTTGCTTTCACTTCTACTGTTAGCTTTTTCTTCGGCTTCCGTCTAGAATGTGAGCTCATTGTGGGCTCACAATGAGGAAGATGTGGAAGAGGATCGAGGAAGAGGAGGATGTAGTTCTAGTTTAATATTTAGGATCAGATTATTTAAGGAGAGACCTTGGAAATAATAGAAAGCTCCATAGCATACTTGATTATATGTATATATGTTTGTACATATTTATTACTCTATTTACTTATTTATTTATTTTACTTGTACATATCTATTCTATTTATTTTATTTTGTTAGTATGTTTGGTTTTGTTCTCTGTCTCCCCCTTTCAGACTGTGAGCCCACTATTGGGTAGGGACTGTCTCTATATGTTGCCAACTTGTACTTCCCAAGAGCTTAGTACAGTGCTCTGCACACAGTAAGCGCTCAATAAATACGATTGATGATGATGATGATGATTCGGCTAGTGTTTTCTCCTTCTAGAATGTAAGCTCATTGTGGGCAGGGAATGTGACTGTTTATTGTTATCTTTACTTTCCCAAGTGCTTAGTACTGTTCTCTGCACACAAAGTGCTCAAAAAATATGACTAAATGAATGAATGAAATGTTAAACAACAGTTCCATCCATCCCTGCCAACAGAAGGAGGGAATTTTTATTAGATTAAACAAAGTCTAAAAACATCCTACTCTGCCTTTCCCTCAGTTCCTGGACTCTTCCACCTCCCAATCATTACCAAGATGTCCCTCAGTCTTTGAGCCATCTATGCCCCTTCCTGCCTTACCACTTCCTATCCCTAGAATGCCCACTCCCTAAAGGAACATTTGGTTTAGCTGATTGGCTCTTACAGCACAGTTGGAAGCCTTTTCCTCCCTCTCAACTCACTGCTGCATTTGTTATCAATTTGTAGCTATAATTCTTTAATTGTTTATGTATTTGACTTCTCACCTTGAGGAAAAGAGCATAGCCTAGTGGAAAGAGCATGGGCCTGGGAGTCAGAGGACTTGGAGTCTATTGCTGGCTCTGACAATTATCTGCTGGGTGACCTGTGTGCTATGTGACAATTCACTTAATTGCTTGTGCCTCAGTTTCCTCATCTATAAAATGGGTGCTAAATCTACTCCCTCCTATTTAGACTGTGATCCTCTGGTAGGGTAAGGGCTGCTTCCAACCTGATTATGGTATGGCACAAAGTAAGTACTCAACAAGTAAAATTTGTTTTTAAAAGGGTGGATAGGCTAATTTTTAGACATACTGTGTAAGCCTAGCCACCCTGTGGGAAAATCTGGATCACCCTCCTAAGATTTAGAGAAATTCCCAATAGGCCAGTGTCTGTGAACTGGTGTGGGCCATGTCTGATTCCAAGCAATTTATGGAAGAAGCTTTAGTTTCTTCAGGCTGCTGCTCTCCTAACTGACTTTATTCTTCTCCATGTTTCACATGTTCAAGATCATATCTTGTGAGGAGAATAGCATGGTACACCAAAGTGAAATAATTTCCCCTCCTTCATCATCATCATCATCAATCGTATTTATTGAGCGCTTACTATGTGCAGAGCACTGTACTAAGTGCTTGGGAAGTACAAATTGGCAACATATAGAGACAGTCCCTACCCAACAGTGGGCTCACAGTCTAAAAGGGGGAGACAGAGAACAAAACCAAACATACTAACAAAATAAAATAAATAGAATAGATATGTACAAGTAAAATAAATAAATAAATAAATAGAGTAATAAATGTGTACAAACATATATACAGGTGCTGTGGGGAAGGGAAGGAGGTAAGATGGGGGGATGGAGGGGGGACGAGGGGGAGAGGAAGCAAGGGGCTCAGTCTGGGAAGGCCTCCTGGAGGAGGTGAGCTCTCAGCAGGTCCTTGAAGGGAGGAAGAGAGCTAGCTTGGCGGAGGGGCAGAGGGAGGGCATTCCAGGCCCGGGGGATAACGTAGGCCAGGGGTCGATGGTGGGACAGGCGAGAACGAGGTACGGTGAGGAGATTAGCGGCGGAGGAGCGGAGGGTGCGGGCCGGGCTGTAGAAGGAGAGAAGGGAGGTGAGGTAGGAGGGGGCGAGGTGATGGAGAGCCTTGAAGCCCAGGGTGAGGAGTTTCTGCCTGATGCACAGATTGATTGGAAGCCACTGGAGATTTTTGAGGAGGGGGCTAATATGCCCAGAGCGTTTCTGGACAAAGATAATCCTGGCAGCAGCATGAAGTATTATTCATTATCCTTATTCTCTCCTCTTCCCTACTGCCCTTACTAGACCATCCTGGAACCAGTCCAGCCCTGTCCATGAAACTCAGTCAATCGTTGTTGACTTACTGACTGTTTGACCCCTCAGCCCCTCTCAACTTCTTACAGGAGGACATTGGTGTCTATGGGTTCTCCAAGCAAATTGCCACCATCTGGTGACTCTTATACTTTTCCTGAAAACCAATACCCAGAAAAGGGGGCAGACCTAATGGAAGTAAATTGAAAACACAAGAACTCTGGGGCCATTGTTGCACTGTAAAGTAGACTTGGACTAGCAATGTGGGAGTAGAACTTTTAAGCCCTGTTTTCATTGGCCCTCATCAATGGGGCATCAATCCAGATTTATATTGGACATGCAAGTGTAAACTAAACCCTGGTTTTCACCTGGTGTATCCCTCGTCTGGCATTAAAATGGCACAAGATAAGTCTTTTTCCACTATTTTAACTTTGAGCACCTAGCCTTCCTTCCCTTTGGCTTCTGTCATTGACTCCAATGGCACGGAAGTAGCACTCGTGACAACAGAGACCTAGGTAGAGAACCCAACCACTCTGCTTTCTAGGAAGCCTCTAGAGAAACCCTTGAAAAAATACTCTTGGGTTCAGGCAGACTCAGGAAGGGAACATGTCTACCAACTCTATTGGATCGTACTCTCCTGAACACATAGTACAGTGCTCTGCACACAGTAAGTGCTCAATAAATGCTGTTGGTTGATTGATGGACATCATTGCTCTAGGCCACTTTCCCAGCAAGGTCCAGCATCCAACAGGTACATCAGTTCTCTCTTAGTTCTTATTTCTCTCTTTTATGGATCAAAAATGATCCTTTAACAGAGCACCTAGCATCAAGAGCCCTCTTTCCCACCTCATTTTGGCTTTTTTCTATAGAAAAAGTAAAAGCAGAGCAGGGCCAGTTACTTGGCTAAAATACTCTGAGAATCTGGCCAATACAAGTTTAGAACCCAAGTCTTCATGCTGCTGCTCATAATAATAATAGTGGTATTTAAGTGCTTATTATATATCAAATGCTGTACTAAGTACTGGGGTAGAAACAAGATACTGGCCTGGTGGATAGAGCACAGACCTGGGAGTCAGAAGGACCTGGGTTCTAATCCTGACTCCACCACTTGTCTGCTGTGTGACCCTGGGCAAATCTCTTAACTTTTCTGCGCCTCTGTTTCCTCAACTGTAAAATGAGGATTAAGACTGTGAGCCCTATGTGGGACATGAACTGTGTCCAAACTGATTAGCTTGTTTCTACCCAGTGCTTAGAACAGTGTCTGACACATAGTAAGGGCTTAATAGATACCATTTCTATTATTGTTATTATAATCAGGTTGGGCATAGTCCACTTTCTATACGATTAAACTCTTACTATATTGTCAAGCACTGTTCTATGTGATGGGGTGGATACAAGTTAATCAGTTCGGACATAGTTTCAGCTCCACATGGGGCTCACAGTCTTATCCCCATTTTACAAATGAGAGGACTGAAGAAAAGAGACGTTAGGTGACTTTCCCAAGGTAATACAGCACACAAGTGGCAGAACCAAGATTAGAACCCAGATCCTCTGATGCCCAGATCCATGCTCTTTCCACTGGGTCATGCTGATGAGGGAAAAATCTTGAACTTTGTTTTTCATGTCTTACAAGCAACAGTCTTGGTTTTATTGGTCATCTTACCTGTCACTATCTTTTTTTCTGATCTAAGGCATACCTATTGAATTCCAAATTGCCAACTTGTGTGCAGCAGGGAGCAATTTAGAATTCAAATCACATTTCTTAATACTGGTAAAGTACTCTGTCAGTAAGAAAAAAACAAAAACAAAAATCTTCATTTTTAATAGCCGTATTTCACTTCTATATCAGATAAAGGTTAAACATTACGAGACAAAGTAACAATAAAAGAAGCCAACTTTTATTTTCAATCAGAAGACATATCACAAACCTCAGTGGGTAATATCTGATACTCTTCCTTGGAAACCAGGACATTTAATACATCTTTTAGATGAAATGTTATGAGTTACCTCTTTCTTGTATGAGCAGGCCAGAAATGTTCACCAATTCTCTTGCTTGCTCCCTGTACTTTGCCATGGAAGAGCATCTGAATCCATTCAACTTCAGTGCCACTGTGGCCTGTTTTTAGTGACTATTTTTCTGGTCTCCCCAACTCTAAAGCATTATTGAAGGCATATCTTCTCAAAGAGGCCTTCCCTAACCAAACTCCCCTTTCTTCTTCTCACACTTTCTTCTTTTTCACCCTGACTTGTTCCCTCTATTTATCCACCCTCTCAGCCCCAAAGCACTTATCTGTAATTTATTTATTTTTATTAATGTCTGTCTCCCCCTCTAGACTCTAAGTCCATTATGGGCAGGGAATGTGTCTGTTATCATTCTATTGCACTCTCCCCAGCACTTAGTACAGTGTTTTGCACACATTAAGTGCCTAATAAATATGACTGACTGACTGGTCATCAGGGAAGGCACAGTCTAGACCACTGACTCAGGAGTCAGGAGACCTGAATTCTAGTCCTTACTCTATAACTGAGTCGCTTTGGCATCTTGAAAAATTAACTTGCCTCTCAGGAACTCAGTTTTTACCATTTGCTAAATGACCATTACAGTGTCCCAGAATGTATTTTTATTTTTTTATTTATTTATGGTATTTAAATTCTTTAATATGTCAAATATTGATTTAAGCACGGTTCTAAGCACAAGCCAACTAGGTCAGACACAGTTCCTGTCTCACATAGGGCTCACTGTATCCGTCCCACAGCAGCTAGATTCTAGGAGAATCTGGCAAAACACATCCCAATCTCATATTACATGAAGTTGGATTGCTTCCCAACCCCACAGTTAATAATAGCAACAGAATTTTAAAATGATAATAATAGTATTTGTTTAAATACTCACTATGTGCCAAGCACTTAACTAAGCACTGTGGTAGATGCAAGTTTATCCATCAGACACAGTCCCAATCACACAGCTTTAGTAGGAGGGAGGAAAGGTATGGAAGCACCAGTCAATCAAAAATCAAGCAATCATATTTATTGTTCATTCACTGCATGCAGAGCACTGTACTAAGCCCTTGGAAGAGTACAGTATAGTAGAGTTGATAGACATGTTTTGTGCCCACAGCAAGCCTCCCATTTGAGACTCCAAAGGGAGCCACATTAGACTGATGTATATAGGAGAGCAAACACCCCCAGCTGCCTTTTGTTCTCATGTGGAAGTCCCAAACCCAACTGTTCACTCCATTCAAATATGGCTCCAGACTAAGTAGAGGTGTTGAGGGAAGCAGCAGATCAGTAGCAGCCATGCTAATGATGGAATTAGATTTTAAATTCCTTATGGGAAGGGATTGTGCCTTCTGATGCTATAGTAATCTCCAAACTGCTTAGTACAATGCTCTGCCTAAGTAAATGCTCAATAGAGGCCATCAATTGATTAATGGAATTTAATAAGGTGTATTGAGTACTTACTGCATGCACTGCACTGTACTAAGTGCTTTGGAGAGTATAATATAGTGATATAATAGAGTGGGAAGGCATGTTCCCTGTCCACATTGAGCTTACAGTCTAGAGGGGGAGACAGACATTAATGTCAGTAAAAACAAATTATGGATATGTATATAAGTGCTGTGAGGCTGAGGGAGGTGTGAATAAAGGGAGCAAGTCCAAATGCAAGGGTGACACAGAAAGGAGTGGACGAAGGAGGAAATAAAGGTTGAATCTGGAAAGGCTGCTGGGAGAAGGTGTTTCTTCAATTAGGCTTTGAAAGTGGGAAGAGTTTTCATTTGTTGGATATGAAGAGGGAAGGAATTCCAGGCCAGAGGAAGGATGTGGGGGAGAGTTTGGAAGTGATAGATGAGATCCCACCTCTGCCACTTATCAGCTGTGTGACTTTGGGCAAGTCATTTACCTTCTCTGTGCCTCAGTAACTTCATCTGTAAAATGGGGATGAAGCCTGTGAGCCCGACGTGGGACAACCTAATTACCTTATATCTACCCCAGCACTTAAAACAGTACTTGGCACATAATAAGTGCTTACCAAATGCCATTATTATTATTATTATTGAGGTACACTGAGCTGGTTGGCATTAGAGAAGTGAAGTTTGCAAGTTGGATTGTAGTAGGAGAACAGTGAGGCAAGGTAGGAGGGGGCAAGGTAATTGAGTACTTTAAAGCCGGTGGTAAGTAGTTTCTGTTTGATAGGGAGGTAGATGGGCAACCACTGGAGGTTCTTGAGGAGTGAGGAAAAGTGGACTGAATGTTTTTGTAGAAAAATGATCTGGGCAGCAGAGTGAAGTATAGACTAGAGTAGGAAGAGACAGGAGAGAAGGAGGTTGGTATTGTAAACAAGGTGGTATAGGATATGTTCTTGGATTAAAGTGGTTAGCAGTTTTGATGGAGAGGAAATGGCAGATTTTAGCAATGTGGTGAATGTTGAACCAACAGGATTTAGTGACACATTGAATATGTGGGTTAAATGAAAGAGGTGAGTCTAGAATATCACCAAAGTTATGGGCTTGTGAGACAGGGAGAATGGTGGTGCTATCTACAGTGCCTGCCACCTGTGGGTGCTGCCTCTCTTGCTTGGGCATCCCAGCCCTTAAGGACTTTTTGTAACATTTTCATACTGGCACAGGGGGTGAGGCACATAGCTTGCCACCCTTCCTTTGGGCATCCCACTACAGACAGTTGCAGCCCAATCTACCCCTAGGCAACTAGTACAGTGCCCTAAACATAGTAAGCACTTTAACAAATACCATTAAAAAAAAAAAAACTAGGCGGAAAAGATCCACAGTGTTGAAGGCAACAAAGACCCTATGGTTGAGACTTACAGTTGCTCATTCTTACCAAAAGGATTTGAGAGCTGAAGCAAGCAGGGTAGCCCCCAGAGATGCAAGCAACAGGTGTCATGATCTCTAAATTTGAGCAAAAGAAGTACTGGCTATGGACAAACATGTACGAAGCTTACTTCCCTGGAGAACATCATGTCAGAAAAATCTCATACCTGTCTGTAATGGTTAAGGGCAACTCTACAAGCAGCTGGTCTAGATGATTAGAGAAGACCCTTCCAGTTCCCTGTCAGGAGTAGTGTGTATTTTCTTCATCTTCCTCTATCCTACCTTGTTCTTGCTCTAAGGTTTATTGTAAAATCTTATAATTCCACACCATGACCCTCATGGCTTATCAGTCCACTGTCACCTCCTTCATATGGACCTTTACCAGTGCATATCCATGGGGGAGGTCGAAAAATGTTAGTGTGGTTTGGGAAAATCTTGTGTTCTTCTTCAAAGCTAATGTCATTCAAGAAGAAGCTAAATTGTAATAATGTGTAATAATAGAGTATGAGGTTTGCACTTGCCCCTGGGTACCTGGCATGACTGTTTTGCCTATGACTGAATGGTTAGACCAGGAAAGAATTACTCTCGCAAAACTATCACCAGTCAGCTTGTTAACCACCTTCAGGATGTTTTCTGCACAGTGTGGCAGAAGCTACCTGGCTGTGCCTTTGAAATAAGACACTGCAGCTACATTCTTCTGACCCTTGACAACCCGAGGTACTAGAAATGCCATGGAATAGTGCTGCTCCCTACGACAGAAGAGAACATTGAGATACCCTTCTCGGAACAATAATTTCCAGGGACAAGGGAAATGATAAAAGCCGAGGATTCAGCGGAGTTGTTGGAACAGACCTCAGGTCCAGAAGAGAGAGGCAAGGAGAGAAGGAAACAATAGAAAAGAGACCTTAGCAGTCCCCTTACTGTAGCTCACACTTCTGGAACTCTTTTGTTGTGAACTCTGCAAAGGGTGCTGGCAACATCACCTACAGAAATAAATTGGGCCCCCCATATAATGAGTTTGAAGGAATATTACTGTCTAGATACATAAACAGTGTGTAATTACTCCCACCTTCTGGGTGAAATCTTTATTACATGTGTACTGCATTCAACTTCAGTGCCTAAAATGGAAAATCTCAGATTGGAAACTCACAGTCTTCATTTCCCAAACCTTAAAACAACTTGTCAACAACCTGCATCTTAGGTAAATCTAGATCAATAGTGGCGGTTTCAGGTGAGGTAAATTATCCTTCTTCACTTGCTGGTTGGCTGGCTCACCCTCTTATCTGAGGAAGAGATAGACTGCTCATTGGTATTAGGAATAGTATTTATTAATTGCTTACTGTGTGCACAGGGAAAAAGTATATAGGTGGGAATTATGCAGCTGTTAGAGGAGCAGCTGAGTCTGTGTCAACCAGACATGGGATCAATCAATCAATCAATGATATTGGTTGAGCCCTTACTGTGTGCAGAGCAATGAAACAAACACTTGGGAAAGTACAGTTCTACAGAATTGGTAGACACAATCCTGTCCACCAAGAGTTTACAATCTAGAGAGAGGAGCTTACAGTCTCCAATCTCCAGTGCTAGGTGAGCTCAATCAATGGTATTTATCCAGCTCTTATCATGTGCAGAGCACTTTACTAAGTGCTTGGGGGGGTACAATATAACAGTGTTGGTAGACACTTTCCTACCCACAGGGATCTTCCAGAGGACTGGACACCACAGTTGGCATGGGACTGCAGTTCTAATAAAATGATCAGAATCACTTCTTAGTAGTGGGCAGGAAGGAAAACTGAACTTTCTGAGGCAAAGTAATAATAATAATAATAATGTTGGCATTTGTTAAGTGCTTACTATGTGCCAAGCACTGTTCTAAGCGCTGGGATAGATACAAGTTTATCAGGTTGCCTCGTGGGATTCAGTCAATCCCCATTTTACAGATGAGGTAACTGAGGCACAGAGAAGTCAAATGACTTGCCCAACTTCACATAGCAGACAAGTGGAAGAGTCAGGATTCGAACCCATGACCTCTGACTCCCAAGCCCGGGCTCTTTCCACTTCACCTATACTGACACTAACTGGTTTGATTGTTACTGTTGCCAAAAAGCAGTTGACTTCTTGTGTGGAATTTTGAATTTAGGTGACTTGTTATAGTACCAACTTCCCATCCAGGAAGGCAGAGGGAAGGACAATGTTGGGGCATACAATCATTGCCATCAGCATCATCAGTGCAATTAGTTGAGTGCTTATTGAGTACCAAGGAATAAACAGAAGCAAGACACACGATCATTGCCTGCCAGTAGCTTGCAATGAATGTTACCCCTCCCAGTTTCAAATACAGCATAACGATAACTGGAGCATGTCAAGTGTTGGTAGTTAAATGCTCAACTCTCATGGCTACCTACTGTTGCACCATTGTGGTATTTTCATGGGTAAAATTTTGTGTCTCGGGAGCAAGGATGGCTTGGTATTTTCTGACCAGCTTTATTCCATTAACCTTTGCTACTGAACCCACTCAGAAGGCCAAAAAATATATTTAACCCACAGCAGTGTGGTGGCACTATTATACAAAATTACTGGAAGGAAACTATTGTGAAAGAACATGGATATTTACTTTAACCTCTCCTCTACTATTAATAAGAATATGGATAAGCCAAGTGTTACAGAAAAGATTACAATTTTGCCACAGAGGACTCCAATGCCTAACCTGAGCAGCAGTTAGCAATAATTGTTATATTTGTTAAGTGTTTAATATGTGCAAAGCACCTAACTAAGCATTGAGGAAGGGACAAGTTTATCTGATCAGATACAGTCCCTGTCCCAGTAAGAGGAAGAACAGGAATGCAGTTCCCATTATACAGATAAGGAAACTGAGGCACAGGCAATTTACAAATAAGGAAACTGAGGTGCAGGCAACTTAAATGATTTGTCCAAGTTCACACAGCAGGCAAGTGGCAGAAGATTAAGCACCATTGGATTATAAACCCAAATGCTATATGTATCCAAACATTCTTTGGTCTATGTATGTCCTTTCTTCAGACTTCCGTAGGAATAGATGGCGGGGTTGAGAGAAAAATAGAGTCTACAGAGTGTGTGTTTGCTCTAGAATAACTAGAAGTGTATGAGAGTCAATGAAGCTGTTGAAAAATTGCATACCTATTAAGCAAGGTGTCTTAAGCTTTAGATATATGTTCTGTGGATTAAGGCAGTGTAGAAATCTTGGAGGCTTATCTGGCTATTAAGCATAATGACAACATATAATCCTTCAATTCTTCAGCAGAGGTGATATTTCCAGAGGTTAGAAAGGTAATCTCCATAGATTTTGCCCAGGTTTCCATAGGGAACAATGGGGACATATTTATTATTTGATTCAGTGTTGTTTGACCGAGTGACATTTTACACATAGGGGAATTAAAGTGGTAGATGGAAGTGAACAGATTTTGCTAAAGTCGTGCAGTGTTTCAGTGACAGAAATGGAATCACAATTCCCGGTCCCGGAGTTTTCATGTGGCAGTTTCGCCCACTGAGGCCTGTGGTTTTAAAAGATAAACAGTCCATTAGGGTTCTGGCTTCAGGTTCATTTTCAACCAAGGTTGCTTTCATGTTTTCCAGCTGCCTTCTGATCATCTGTCCTGGCAGTTGAGACACTTGTTTGAAGTAAGATGCTACACTTTCTGAATCGAATGTTCCTGAGCCCTAACTTCTTTTGAAGGCTTTTGATGAAGGCTTTTTTTGTGAAGCCTTCTTCCTTATTGCAAGTCTACTCTAGCCTTTCCCCCTCATTTCCTTATTAGTTCATTATTTTTTTTCCTTCAGGGCCTATCACTGAATACTTTCATGAATTTTGGGCCCTTTTCTTCCTTCACCTTTCCACTCTATCCCCCCCAAATAATGATGATAATAAAAATAGTTTTGTTAAGTGCTCACTACATGCTAAGCCCTGTTCTAAGTGCTGGAATAGATACAAGGTAATCAGGTCAGGCATAGACCCTGTCCCACCTGATGCTCACAGTGTTAACCCTCATTTTACAGATAAGCTAACTGAAGCACAGAGAAATTAAATGACTTGCCCAAGGTCACACAGCAAGAAAGTAGCGGAGCTGGGATTATAACCCTGGTCCTTCTGACTCCCAGGCTTGTACTCTATCCACTAGGCTAGGACTGCTTTCCCTATACTCTAACATCCCTCTTTCCTGTGTTGTTTGTTCTTTCCCCTTTGTACTTACTGTGCAAAAGACCTGAATGCCGTGGAAACTATAATAATAATAACTATGATATTGGTTAAGTTCTTACTCTGTATCAAGCATTGCATTAAGATCTGGGATAGCTAGAATGTAAGCAGATCGTATATGGTCCCTGTCCCAACTAGGGGCTCACCATCTAAAGGGGGAGGGAGAGCAGGTTTCTTATTCCCCTTTTAAAAGAAAAAAAAAAACTAATCCTAGGTAATTGTCACTTATGTATGTGAAACACATATTGTAGGGGGAATCAAAGTTTCCCTGTCCCTTTCAGCAGATGGCTCTGTTCACTTATTTGCCATAGTGAATGAAAGAAGTTTCCTTTTTTGTGGTTTTTGCTAGGCACTTACTATGTGCCAGGCACTGTACTACGCTCTGGATAGATAGAAACTAATCAGGTTGAACACAGCCCATGTCCCACATGGGTCTCACTGTCTTAATCCCCACCTTTCAGATGATGTAACTGAGGTCCAGAAAAGTGAAGTGAGTAGTCCAAGGTCACACAGCAGACAAATGGTGGAGCCAGAATTAGAACCCAAGTTTCTGGCTGAATCCTTAGGCTTAACCCAGTGGGCTGCCCCTGTGTACTCTGAATAATGCCCAAGCTGATTTTAATTATTGGGGCTGTTCAAGCAAACCTGTGGTTTTACAGTATCTCCAGAATCCACCCTTTCCTCTCCTTCCAAACTGTTATCACACTAATCCAAGAGCTAGTCATGTCTCACTTGAACTACTGCATCAACCTCACTGCTGACGTTCCTGCCTATTATCTCTCCTCTCTCCAATTCAATCCACTCTGCTGCCCGGATCATTTTTCTAAAACCACATTCAGTCCATGTCTCCCCACTCTTCAAGAACTTCCTGGGGTTGCCCATCCACCTCTACATCAGGCAGAAAATCATTGCTATTGACTTTAAAACACTCGAACAGTTAACTCCATCCTACCTTACCTCACTGACTTTCTACTATATCCCAGCCCTCACATGTCACTCCTCTAATGCCAACTTACTCACTGTACCTCCATCTCATCTGTCTCACCACCGAACCCTTGACCACGTTCTTCCTCTGTCCTGGAACTACCTCCCACTTCAATTGTAACAGACCACTACTCTTCCCACCTTTACAATCTCACTATAATTATTCTCTCATCTGACAGGCCTTCCCTGACTAAGCCCTCATTTCCCTTACTCCCTCTCCTTTTTTCATCACCTATGCATTTAGATCTGTACCCTTTAAGCACTTGTTAGTAACCTCAGCCCCACAGCACTTTTGTAAATATCTGTAATTTATTTAGATATCTGTCTCCCCTTCTAGACTGTTAGCTGTAGGCTATTAGCTCCTGGTGGGCAGAGAACATGCCTACCAACTTTGTTATATTATACTCTCCCAAGCATTTAGTACAGTGTTCTGCATACAGTAAATTCATTTATTCATTCCATTGTATTTCTTATGAACTGCTTACTGTGTGCAAAGCCCTGTTCTAAGCACTTGGGAAAGTATAATGCAACAATAAGAAGTGACCATATCTGCCCATGATGAGCTCACAGTCTGGCGGGGGTGGTGGGGTGGGGGTCGGAAATGGAGACGGACATCAATACAAATAAATGAAATTACATAAGTGGGGCTGCATTGTCGTGGGGGGGTAGAGCAAAGGGAGCAAGTGAGGGAGACCCAGAAGGGAGTGGGAGTTAAAGAACAGTGGGACTTAATCTGAGAAAGCCTCTTGGAGGAGATGTGCCTTCAGTAAGGCTCTGAAGTGAGGGAGAGTAATTGTCTGCTGGATTTGAGGAGGGAGGGTGTTCCAGGCCTGAGGTAGGACATGGGCCAGGGGTCAGCAGCGAGACAGACGTGATCGAGGCACAATGAGAAGGTTAGCACCAGAAGAGTGAAATATGTGGCTGGGTTGTAGAAGGAGAAAAGTGAGATAAGGTAGGAGGGAGCAAGGTGATGGAGTGCTTTAAATGTAATGGTGAGGAGTTTTTATTTGATACGGATGTGGATAGGCAACCACTGGAGATTTTTGAGGAGGGGGATGATGTCCTGAACTTTTCTGTAGAAAGATGATTCGGGCAAATGCCCAAATAAAATAAATGCTCAATAACTACCATTTATTGTCTTGGTTGACAATAAATTGTCAAAGATGGGTTGAGGCACAGTTTTTCTAATTATGTTATTTACTAAGTACTTACTGTGTACGAAACACTGGACTAAGTGTTAGGGTAGACACAAGATAATGAGATTAGACAGTCTGTTTCCCATTTGGGGCTCACAGTCAGAAGCATCATGGTTTAGTGGATAGAGCATGGACCTGGGAATCAGAAGGACCTGGGAATCAGAAGGGCCTGAGTTCTAATCCTGGCTGCATCACATGTCCACTGTGTTACCTTGGATGTCACTTCACATCTCTGAGCCTTAGTTACCTCATCTGTTAAATGGGGATTAAGCCTGTGGGACAGGGACTGTGGACAACCTGATTAACTTGTATCTACCTCAGCTTAGAATAGTGCCTGGAGCATAGAAAGCACTTACTTACCATAATAATAATAATTGCTATTATTATAAATCATTTGCCAATAATTTATCTAATAGTTTTAATATCATTGCTGAGTTTCAGATTAAGGAAATCTCCCAATCCTGACCGGCTATCACAGGAAAAATCAATTTCAGTTCCTGGGAAGTAGCTTAATGTTCCTGACATGCACTATGGTAACAGAGCTGTGAAAGTGATTTCCAAAATGTAATGCAGGGACCTAATGCTTTGAGTTTGCACAGCCATCATAACCCATACATTACTTCCGACTCTATGATTCTGCTCAGACTATTGGTATGGGTCCTAATTCTTTCAACTAAAAGACATCAGGATCATTGCAAGGACAGATGCAGTGAGTCAAAAGTGCTTGTGGCCTTAAAAGACACCTTTTAAAGTGGAATCATTTTGAACACACATTTCAATAGGGGCCAACTTGTTTTCAGTTCCAGAATGTTATTGAGCACCTTAAAGCCTTGAGGCTAGCGATGACTCATATTTCAGTGTGAGTGTTTTTCCAACTGGGGGGGTCATGGAGGAATCCCAAGAAACTGTGGAAGTGATTGGTGGCGATGGCAGTTCTACAAACAGAAAGCTGGACTCAAGATGTTTCTCTCGCCTCCTTTAGTGGCTGGGCTGCTGAGAGGAGCTATGAGTTCTTTCTTTAGATGGAGTATGCTAGGGACTTTAGGATGATTGGGGAATGTTGTGAGAGCCCTTGGGGTGGGGCTTGGATAAAAAGTGATTTTAACACAACTGGTTTCTTTTTGATGCAACAAACGTCAAGATGCAGCCTTGGAAATAGAAGAAATCCTCGAGGGGAGATTTAAATGAATCTATGCCTATGCCTACTTAGGCAAAAACCCCCACAAAAGACTAGAAAATACATGAATGTTTGGTTTCATTTTGGCTGAGGCCAAAGCAGAATAATTTAAGATCCAATACTTTTTTTCCCAAGTGAGAACATATTTTAATTTAAATGATCTGGATAATTCCTTTATTTCTTCATTTCAATACACCTCTCCTTATAAGCTAAATGCAGGAGAAACAATTTAAATAAACAAATAGATCATATTGAGACTCTCCATTTGGTTTTCAGTCAACTTTCCTTATATTTTTGAACAGTGATTGAGGAAAGAGGGGCCATTTCCAAAGGAAAATACAGGTTGGATCATTTCAGAGTGCTCTGAGAGACAATGAAAGACAGATGCACTCAGAAAAATCACTTCTAATCATTAAGAAACAGCACTCTCATGCATGCCTTCAGCTCTGTGAAAGTGATGGAGAATGTGCCTGTTTTACTGAGAACAGCATTGCTTAATCCATGATGTATCTTCCTCCAATTCCTGAAATGATTAGCATACTAGCCATGCCAGAAGAAAATCAAGATTTCTTTCCTGGCAGGTGTTGCCATTGCAGAAGTAATTTATCTAATCCTGTTCCTCAGTTTCCTCATTTTAACTGATGATTTTTCCCCCAATTTCCTCACCATCCCGCAGGCATGGAATAATAACTTCTGTTGGACAAATCAATCACTCCATTAATTGTATTTATTCAGTGCCTACTATATAGAGAAGCAGTGTGGCTCAGTGGAAAGAGCACGGGCTTTAGTGTCAGAGGTCATGGGTTCAAATCCCAGCTCCACCAATTATCAGCTCTGAGACTTTGGGCAAGTCACTTAGCTTCTCTGTGCCTTAGTCATCTCATCTGTAAAATGGGGATTAAGACTGTGAGCCCCCTATGGAGCAACCTGATCACCTTGTAACCTCCCCAGCGCTTAGAACAGTGCTTTGCACATAGTAAACACTTAATAAAAGCCATAATTATTATTATTATTATTATTATTATGTACAGAGCACTGTACTAAGTGTTTGCGAGATGATCTCTAGATTGCAAGCATGTTGTGGACAGGGAACATGTCTACCAACTCTGTTGCACTCTCTCAAGTGCTTAATACACTGCTCAGCACACAGTAAGTGTTCAGTAAGTGCCACTGATTGATAACAATAAACACAGAGTGAGTAGACAGTGCCCAGAAGGAGCTGACAGTCTAGAGGAAATAGACAAGAATGCTGTTTTGGCTTAGTTTATTTCCTGCAGAGAGAAGACTATGCTGGTGTCCCATAAGTCGGGCCAAAGATTGTTTGCAAGATCATGTTAACGAAGTGCTCAGAACATTTTGGAGAAGGTTGCAGTGTTAAATTGTGGTTGGAGTGGTAGTCTTATAATTTTAGTTTCTACTCCCCAGTTGAAATTCAGACATATGCAGAAAAAGCTTTTTGGGCATTTGTTTTCCCAGTCTTGTCCTTGGCTTGACACTGCCATTGTTTTTCCTCCTCTACTGTCAGCACTTCTTTGGCAGTGAGTTATGTCATCCGGTGACATCAATGCAAGTATAGCCACATGTGTCAGCTTTGAAGAAGCTGTCCATTTACAGGAAAACTGCAACAAGATGACATTTTCTACTATTTCCAGCCGACCCGTTCAGTGTCCAAAATAACATCGACAGAAACTTTTCTTGTCTCCATTATTGCAAGAGGTTGTCTGGCTGAGGCAGCATTGCTGCAGTCTTGAGTAGAAGAAGGGCAGAGGCTTTTCATGCTAACCTTTTTCCTGTCAGCCAAGGGAATTAGATTATCCATATCCATAGGTAATATTGGCTTAATTGACATTAAAATGATAACCAGCTTTAGCATTATTAAGTTTAATAGCTTATGGAATAATAACCTCATTGTTGATGAAATAACAAAAAGGATGGGTCATGAACTGTTTAGAGAAGCATACTTTTATTGCTTTGGCTAGAAATGAAGGGATAGCTCTTTTATTTTCATTGCAGAAAAGTCATTCTTTCCTTTTCCAGCCAGGGTTTTGAGCTGCTTATACTGTGTTATGAAAAACTGTCGCTATGGAAAAGTTGATGATTCTTTTAGGTCAATTAGTTTGAACTATACTGGCATCTTCATCAGCCAAGGGGCTCATAAATTAATTGGTCATTAGGGTGGTCGAAGAGCTGATAGGGCTAGCTGGGGAAAGCCACCCCTTGTGCTGTGGTCATGGGGATTTGGGTCAGGTCATCATCATGGGTCTGGGATAATTTATCCTGATGGAGTTCTACTGGGGGAGGTGCAATTTTCTTCTCCAAATGTTGAAAAATAAGCTTTTCTTAACTGGCAAGGTGATGATTCACATTCACTGTCATCAGCTGTGGGCAGGGAATGTATCTGTTTATTGTTGTATTTTACTCTCCCGACCACTCCGTACTGTGCTCTGCACACAATCAATCAATCAATCAATCATATTTATTGAACACTTACTGTGTGCAGAGTACTGTACTAAGCGCTTGGGAAGTACAGGTTGGCAACATATAGAGACAGTCCCTACCCAACAGTGGGCTCACAGTCTAAAAGGGGGAGACAGAGAACAAAACCAAACATACTAGCAAAATAAAATAAATAGAATAGATATGTACAAGTAAAATAAATAGAGTAATAAATATGTACAAACATATATACATATATACAGGTGCTGTGGGGAAGGGAAGGAGGTAAGATGGGGGGATGGAGGGGGGGACGAGGGGGAGAGGAAAGAAGGGGCTCAGTCTGGGAAGGCCTCCTGGAGGAGGTGAGCTCTCAGTAGGGTCTTGAAGGGAGGAAGAGAGCTAGCTTGGCGGATGGGCAGAGGGAGGACTCTGTAAGTAAGCTCTCAATAAATATGATTGAATGACTCAATATCAATAACATAAAAATGTACTCATTAACCCCTGAGCATATGCAATAAAAGCAAAAGATGCTTTCTCTGCCTTCAAGGAGTTTACAGAGCATTCCTTCCAGTCCTGTTGGTTTCCCCACCATCCTCTCCTTCATCTCCCTGAGTGGGTATAACAAGAAGCTCTGTCACTTTTACTGGTGAATATGTTATTGGAGTATGGCAAAGGAGAGGTAGAAAAGGGGCCAGCACAGTCCCTTCACTTGAAAGATTGGAAAGCAGAACTCAGTCTGCTACTAAATTGAAAATGAGCATACTTGACAGCAGTGATAGTGGTTGGTAGAAATTCAGGATGCAAATCTTCAAGTGAATTGGAGAAAATGAAATGTCGTCTTAATTAGCGTTCAAGACGAAACCATTGGTAATATGCAGAGATCATCTGCACTTCACTTCTATCTTCCTGCCTATGAAGAATAGAAAAAAGTGGAAATGAAATAAGAAATAGCTTTTTTATTTGTGAGAGCCTTTGCCCTTCCTGCTACACCCCTAAACTCTAATGTATGTTTCAGTACACCTTGGAAATTCCCTTGATTGGAAATTCCATTAAATCAGAATGTCCTCCTCCCTCCCTTTGTTCCTTCATCTTATTCTCATCACACTGACAAAGGCAGTAATTCATTCTGCAGCTTGGCAGAAAACCTAATCATGTGCCAGTGATGCTTTAGCATTTTGGAGGGTAATGGGAATAGAACTAGAAACAAGTAGCAAGAGCTGATCTCTAGTGCAGAACCTTTATTGCCATAAATCCATGTGATCAGTTTAAGTGCCAGGTAGATGATACAGACTCCTGATGAGAATTCCCTTACCCAAGGGTTTTAGCAGCAGCTGCTGCTGACCCAAAATTGTAGCAACCCTTGATAGATCAAGCTAAGAGCTTAACACAGTCTCCCAAGGTAGTCCAGGCTATTGGGTGAGCTAAAAGAAAATCATGCTCTGGACAAGGAAACATGGTAGCATGTTGAAACTATGATCTATATGTTTTCCTTCAGGTCACACATTCTCAGGGCCATGATACAAGGAAGCAGCATGGCTCCGTGGATAGAGCATGGGCCTGGATGTCAGAAGGACCTGGGTTCTAATCCCAGCTCTACCACTTGCCTGCATTATCACCTTGGGCAAGTCACTTCTCTGTGCCTCAGTTACCTCATCTGTAAAATGGGGATTAAGATCCTGAGCCATATGGACAGAGACTGTGTCCAACCTGATTAGCTTGTATCTATCCCAGTGCTTAGAACAGTGCTTGACACACAGTAAGTGTTTAACAAATATCATCACCATAATCCCTGTCATCAAATATGGGATCCCTGTAAGAAGAGAGAAGACTAATGAATGGCCCTGAGGGTGTTTTTTGTCCATTTTCATGCCCAAATTGTTGAGGTTTCCCCTACCATGAAGACCCTGTAAGGAAATTGTAGGATCCTTGAATTTGAACAGTAAGGTAATTCTGAATTAACTATTTTGGACAGAATCCTCAACACCTGAGTGTAGCTCTATCCTAACCTATCTGATGATTCAGTTTATGAACCCACTAAACAGGCTCTCTTTTGATACAGAGAATAAGAGATTCTTAGGATAATATTGGTGCTGAAAATAGTACAAATGATTAAAAAAGATAACATTTTGCTATGATTGAAAAATGATCAATAATGGGTTACTGCTAACAAATATCTTGTCAAAAATGTAAGGGTTGGGTTATTGCTAACAAATATCTTCCTAAGACAAAAATGTAAGGGTTGTGATTTAAAGAAATGTTTCCTGTTTATCTCATTTTACATTTTGGGAGGCAAAGAATTGTTGGATTAGTTAATCTCAGGAGGTCATTTTCTCCCTGCCCCTGGCTTCAACAAACACTATGGGCAATGTGTTACCAGGGGAAAAGTCTATTTTATGAAATCCCCAAAAGAATTCACTTTTGGCCGTAATCTACATAGGGAAATGTTAGCAAGGTTAGGGCCAAGGTGAGCTTGCCAGGGAATTCATCACAGAAGAGGATTAGCATCTCTTCTCTCCTCCAGCCTATCCAACGACCCCATTTCAATAAAATCTGTCTGATTAGAGATACTGTTTTGACCTTTTCCATTTCCCATTCCTAAGAGTCATGCCACAGTCTCCCTGGAGGGTCTCTGGCCTGGGCCCATAGTCTAGGCAGGCTGAAAGTAAGTTGAAAGGAGCAATCCAAAGCCACCAACCTCTCCAAGAAACAACTGTCAGTTAAGAGGACTCTGAAAGATGTCGGAGGGCGGTCTAACTGACACTTGTTGCTTGGAGGGATTGCTAGCTCTAGGTTGCTCTTCCCCAGCCTCTACTGTTCCTCTCAACCCAACTTTCTCAGCTATTGCTTTGGAGTCCTACATGGAGACATGAAATACTTTAAATAGTTCAGTTGGAAAAATGTTACCTCTGGCTAGGGTCATTATAAAGTCTGTGGTTTCTATGATGATGATGATGGAATCATCTTACATAAATGATGGAGGAACCTCGGATCAGTGATATAGAAAGGGACAGAGAACCTGTGTGAAGGATTTTATTATTTTCTAGTAGCCTGTGAAGTGCCACCAACCCTCTCTGATCCTGCCATTCACAATCTCCTTGGGGCACAGGTGCAACAAATGCGTAGGTGGACAGAGGTACAACACTGTTTGAAGCGCACACAAGAATTTTCCATATAATTTTTAGTCATAGTGACCCTGGTGTAACTACTGATGCTATGCCACAGCAACCTAGATCAGCAAAAAGTTGCCATGGCAGCCACCTAATTAGCTACTGCAATCTTCCCCACCCATGTGAGCAAGCTGTTTGCAGGATTTCTGCTGAGCCTGTTCACCATGCAAGATACTCTAAGTGGTTCCTTAATTAGAAACCTGCACATCATATAGCTTCAGCAGGTGCCCCCCTTAGTCACTTCCCCACCACAATGAGGGATGGTCTTTGGCAGCATGTGTTTTTTATAAAATATTTTCTCCTTACAGTTAGGTTTGTCCTCAGTAGACAGAGCCAGTGATTGCAATGCCTAACCTAGGCTTACTCCTGGACAGCATAGAGTTAAACATATGGACCATCTTGATGGTCTTAACTATGGCAACTCCTATGTGGAGTTAACTCCAAGCAAAGGCACTGGCATCTACCTGCTTTTCCAACTTTTGTGAGTCAGATGATTGAAAACCATTTGAGAGCAGAGTTCCGTAGCCATGAATAATTTAAACTAGTGTTGCCTGTGCTGAATCCTCATTTAGCCATCACCCTGAAGGATCCCGCTGTAAAGGACCTATATTTAAGTCCATCAATTGTATTTATTAGTAGTAAATGCTCAATAAATATCACTGATTGATTTATTGAGCACTAAGCGTGGAACATTCATTCATTCATTCAATCATATTTATTGAGAATTTCCTGTGTGCAGAACACTGTACTAAGTACTTAGCACTATACTGTTTAGCACTGTACTAAATGCAGCACTCTTCTAAGTCTTTGGGAGAGTGCCATGTAACAGCATTGATAGACACATTCCCTGCCCACTATGGGCTCAGGAGTTCAAATAGGCAAGTCTAATTCAATCGTATTTATTGAGCACTTACTGTGTGCAGAGCACTGTACTAAGCACTTGGGAAGTACAAGTTAGCAACATATAAAGATGGACCCTACCCAACAATGGGCTCAAATGTGGGCAATTACCCTAAAACTCACCACCATTTGTTGGTGGTTCACAGTACAGGAGCTGAATCAATTAATCACATTTGTTGGGTGCTCACTCTGGGCAGAGCATTCATTCAATCATATTGAGCACTTACTGTGTGCAGAGCAATGTACTAAGCACTTGGAAAGTACAATCTGGGAACAGACAGAGACACTCTTAAGTGCTTGGGATTTACAGTGGAGTTGATATACATAATCCCTGCCCACAAGGAGTTTACAGCCTAGAGGAGGAGTTTACAATCTACATTGGAGAAGCTGGAAGTAATGGAGCAGGTAATGAGTTGCTGCCTACTGTGCCTTTGCAGGGCCAACCCTGCCGAAAAAAGGGGCCTCTCTTTGCCAAAAATATCAATTTCCCTGCTCCAGACTACCCCCCCATCTCTCCCCAGATCGGAGTCACTTCTCCTTCCATTTCTGTTTGTGCCAGACCTCCACTCACCGCAGAGACCATCTGGCCTGGAGAGTCTGTTAAAACGTTAGTTGTCTAAGCTATTAGCTGCTATATCTAATATTCTCCCATTCAGAGTTCACAAGGTTTTCTGAAGGCAGAGGAAAATGTACTCCAGTAGTGGAACGTCTCCCAAGAGCTAAAACCAGGGCTGTAGTCATGCAGTCCTGTTTCATTATGGCTCAAAGCCTTCAATCGATCAATTATACCTATTGTGTTCTTGCTAAGTTCAGAGCACTGTACTAAGCACTTGGGAGAGTACAGTATAACAATAACATTCCCTGCTGTCAATGAGCTTACATTCTAGAGGTCTACAGTCTAGAGTCTAAAGCCTAGTTTAGGTAGAAGGTGATAAGACTAGTAGGCTGATTGAAAGTAGAGGTGGTTATTGTTTTTGTCTCTAATAACAACAAACATGGATTAGTTTGGGGACAACCTACATGAAAGCAAGATTAAATCAATCAATCAGTGATATTTGTTTTGCTTTGGAAAGTACAGTACAATAGAATTGGTAGATGTGAACCCTGCCTATAGGACCTTACAATCTATAGGGGGAGATGGACATTAAAATAAATTACAGATATGTGAAATAATAGAGTATAAATATATGTACATATGTGCTGTAGGATGGGGTTGAGTATTTAAGTGTTTAAGGGTTACACAGCCAAGTGTGTAATTGAAGCAAACGGGAAGGCTGGTGGGAGAAATGAGGGCTTAGTAATGGAAGGCCTCTTGGAGGAGCTGTGACTTAGGAGGGTTAGTATGGGCCTGTGAGTCAGAGGACATGTGTTCTAATTCCGGCTTCACCATATGCCTGCTGTGTGACCTTAGGCAAGTCACTTAACTTCTCTGTGCCACAGTTACCACATGGACTGTGTCCAACCTGATTATCTTCTATCTACTCCAGCACTTATTTCAGTGCCTGGCACACAGTAAGTGCTCAAGAAATACCATGGGAAAAAAAAAAGGATTTTGAAGGGCTGAAAACTTTGCAATGCCCCATCCCAACCAGAGTAAATCCCCAGAGGTAGTGTCGGTAAAAATCTTTGTCTGGATATATTTCATATATTACTGTTGAAAGCCAAGCAGCTTTTCCACAAGGAGAAGCTATTTATATAGTTTGATTTTCTTTAACACCCTACAGTTTGGCAATATGTACCACAGCCTCCTGGAAAAAATCTCCAACTTGTAAATCATATTCAGTTTTTCCCTTCCACACAACTACTCTGCACTCCTACCGTATGTATAACAATGTAACTGTTGCCTTTCTTTGAAAGTCTACCAACATTCTCAGTGGTGCTTAATGAGCTTTACAGTTTTCTTTCTCTTGAGTCTTCTGTTCACACTTCCCCCTGCTTTTCTCTTTCTGAATCCTGGGCTTTAACCATAGTTCATGTCTTTCACTTTACAGTGTTACTAGAATTTGCCTAGGCAATGGACTTTTCTGTATTTGGATCACATGACTTTTCTATGTTTTCCATTTCAAAAAGTGTTGAATAATATTTAATTTTTCTGTCCAATAACTTAGGACAGCAAAGTAAATGGAGAACTTTAAAATTGGTTGGTGAATGATACTTGATGTAAAAATAGTTTTTCCATCAAAACTTCTAACCACCCATGTCTTAAAGCTTAATAATGTTAGCATGCTGGGGTAGATGCAAGATAATCAGGTCAGACACAATCCCTGTCCCACTTGGGGCTCTTGGTATGAGTAGAAGGGAGAACAGGAATTTAATTTCCATTTTATAGGTGAGGAAACTGAGGCATAGACAAGTGACAGGACAGCATTAGAACCCAGGTTCCCTGACTCTCAGATATGTGCTCTTTCCACTAAGGCATGCAATTTCTTTAATTAATAGTATGGGACTGATACACTATCACAGAATAGTCTGTAAGATTCAAAGTAAGCCCTCTTCAACTCACTCTTTTTCTGTATCTTTCAGCTATCTCATCCACAATTTCATTGCAAATTCCTCAAACCTAGTAAAGGCTTATGAGCATTAGGGGTACTTAGTATGTACTTTGTTTATTCCAGGAAAACATGGAAAGTAGCCTCCAAAATGAGGTGTTTCGTGTATACCCAGTCCCTTGGGTTAAGTTTTCTTAGTTGGAAATACCGATTTTTCTCATCCAAAGTCTCAGACAAGACTGGAAATTTTCCAGTCAGGGCTGAAAAAAACAAAATGTTTGTTTTCTGATCTATCTCATTCTCCACTCCCATTCCCTTCTCTCCCTAAAATCCCTACCGCTTTTCTACCCCATGAAATGAAAAATCGGCACTTTTGGTGATGCAGTTTAATTAAAGCCTGAAATGTTGGGATTTTCAAATATGCTGCTTAATTTTAATCTTTTTTCTGTCTCCCCTTCAGCTGTATTGTTCTTCTTTAGGAGACTCATTGGCTGCTGTAGATATAAATTCCTATGTTTGGAAATATGGCAGGAACAAGTTCATTTATTTTACATATTAACTACAGCTGAGGCAGAATGTGAATTAATGTGTTTATTCAAATGAGCTTTTACCCCAAAGTTGATTTTCTATGGCTATCCTGGAAATAGGAAAAAACCCATTATTTTAGTGTAAATTGGAATCTTAATAAGAGAAACCAATATTAGGATTCACTACAGACCTGGTACTCTACCAAGTTCTGACAGTATTACAACACTTCAAACATATGTATATACTTCCTATGGTCACAATAATATTAGTTGCTTTTAGGTTCATGAGTTCCACTGACTTGATAAAAAGAACTATTTTTAAAATTTTCAGAAATTCAGGTTAATTTATTTGTCTTTGACCTAACCAGCGTGCCTCTACATTATGAATGTAAGTCTGTCACCTCTAAACCTGATCTGAAGATTCTCTGTATTTTTTAAGCACATAAGAATTCAATAATGATGATGATGATGATAGTATTTATTAAGTGCTTTCTATATATCAAACACTGTGCTAAGCACTGGAGTAGATGCAATAGAACTAGTCTGGGCACAGTTTCTGTCCAACTGGGGTTCACAGTCTGAGTGAGAGAGCACAAGATATTTTATCCCCATTTTACAGATTAGAAAACTGAGACTCAGGAAAGTTCAGTGACTTTATCAGAGTCGCACAGCAGTCAAGTGGAAGGTCCAGAATTAGAATCTGGGTTTCCTGATCTCCAGACTTATTATTAATAATAATAATAATAATAATAATAATAATGGCATTTATTAAGTGCTTACTATGTGCAAAGCACTGTTCTAAGTGCTGGGGCAGTTACAAGGTGATCAGGTTGTCCCACGGGGGGCTCACAGTCTTAATCCTCATTTTACAGATGAGGTAACTGAGGCACAGAAAAGTTAAGTGACTTGCCCAAAGTCACACAGCTGACAACTGGTGGAGCCAAGATTTGAACCCTTGACCTCTGACTCCAAAGCCCGTGCTCTTTCCACTGAGCCATGCTGCTTCTCTGATGTGGTGATGACTTATGATGTTTTGGGGGGGGGGGGTACTGTAAGTGTAATTTAGATTTAGCTATAGCTTTTCCCTTTTTCCTTCTGTAATTTGAAATTTAACCCCCTTTTTGGCTTTATCTTTGAACAATTTGAGGAGGTATTGCAGGACTCTAAGATGTAAGCCCCTCCTAGACTGTAAACTCTGTGTGGCAGGGACCATGTCTATTAAGTGTTATATTGTACTTTCCCAAGCACTTAGCATAATGTTCTGTGCACGGTAAGTGCTTAATAATTATTAATACTTAATAATTGATTGATATGACTTTCAGGCTTCCCTGCCATTAACCCCCATAGATGAGCTGTCATTGGAAGCCCTGTAGAACTTCTCAGTGGGTCTACTAGGTCTAGTGACTGTCCTGAAAGACATTTTAAAGCATTTGGGTTACTGTCACTCTAATAATAATAATAATAATAGCATTTATTAAGCACTTACTATGTGCAAAACACTGTTCTAAGCACTGGGGAGGTTACAAGGTGATCAGGTTGCCCCATGGGGGGCTCACAGTTTTCATCCCCATTTTACAGATGAGGTAACTGAGGCACAGAGAAGTTAAGTGGCTTGCCCAGCATCACACAGCTGACAATATGCGGAGCCAAGATTTGAACCCATGACCTCTGACTCCAAAGCCCGTGCTCTTTCCACTGAGCCATGCTGCCTAAGAAGTTTTTAAATGGCTGTAGTTTACTGGCTGGAATGCAAATTACAGTAATTTTCTTCATCCCAGTGCTCACATATTGGGCATAGGTCATTGGTTTCCATGTTTTGCCTTCAGGAATTTCCACTGAAAGACTTTGGCATGGCCATATTTTCATAACACTGATCTGAATGTGCTGAGTCTACAGGGCTGCCCATAATAGAAAGGACTGATTTGATATGCTCACCCCAAGGGAGGCCACAGAGAATGCATTTTGACCTTTAGTAAAAGATAATGATTTCTGTAGCGATCTCATAGTACATGCTTAACCTTTTCTTTGGGTTGAGTGTGCACTTAATCTTCTGCGTCTGCTGATCTGCTGGAAAATTTTTTTTCTAAATTTGGTAGTGTCAAGGAGTTTAATTTTAAAATGTTATATATTGAGAAGTGTGGGATGTGTTCTCTCTAGACACACATATGTATATGTGTATTTAAGGTACACATATACCCTGACAGATAAAATCCTTCCTACTTAAAGCAAAGTGAACCAAAGGCAGAATTACTATGGTGAAGAATATAATTACTCTGAATGATCTGCTAGATTACCAACAACTTTAATGAGCTCATAAAAGATGTAAAGGCTGAAAAGTTCATTTGGTTCAGTATACTTGTAATAAACTCACCAGCTAATAGCACCAATTAAAGAACATGGTTTTAAGTCATTGCACTTTCCAGTTGTACAAAAGGTCAGAGTTCAAAGAGCACGAGGGATTGGGGTGTCATGAGGGCCATCCTTCAATATGAGGTAGGTGAAATTGTGTCTCTGGTCACTTGACCGACTAAAAAATAAAATGTCAAGAGCTCAAGCATCAGGGAAAATCTGATGAAAGAATGTGCAAAGGAGGACTCTTAGGATGTAAATGCATATGTCTGTGTTTTGTTCCCATTGAACTCTTAATAAATACCAGAAATTGAAGATACATGTGAAGATGCCGAATTTTTAAGAGTATCAGAGCCTTGTTTCTAAAAAAGTATTTATGCTTCTTATTCTACTTGCATATGATTGATTTCGACATGAGAACAAGATTTCTGGTAATGAAATTAAAAATTAAAGACAGCTATCCAATGTGAGATAAATTTAACAGATGAGCTAGTTCGAGGAGGATTCTTGTAGCCTCCTGACAACCTCAATTCAGCCACCTCAATCCATCAAAATTCTCCAAGTAGGAAGGAACAGGAAAGTAAGCCATTCAATGAAACACAAATCAGAATTGTCTTTTCATCAAATTGTCATTCACTGGGTGTCTCTGGGCAATTCAAATGACTACATGTGTTTTCTCTTCTCCTTGCACCTTCTCAGCAATTGAGTTCAGCTGACGTCTTCCCACTCTTGTTTCCTGGCATTACATTAAGGAAAACCATGAAGCAGAACACTTTACTCAGAGGGCCTGTCCTTTGCAATGCCGGTCTGTGATCCACCAAGATTTGTGAATCTTTAGGCTCATTGTAGGTCTCTCCAGAGGAAAATTGGGCTGCCTTGACAGCGAGGTGAAGCTATTTCCCATGCAGAGTTCTGGCTGATGCCGAGGCCTGAATTTGTAATGCTTAGGCAATCCATACGTGTCTTCCAAACGTTTGAATAGTAGCAGTATTTTTACCAATGGAAGAATAAGAACATATCAACTGATTATGAAAAACTATGAAATCCAGAAACAGATCTAAGATATGCCAGCTGGGAAAGATTTCTTGGGCCAAGTAAGCAAAGCATGTTTCTCCAGGATCTGGTAGGTGGTTCAGCTTTTGATGATGCTTTCTAAGTGAATGTTTTAGATTTCTTCTTTTTATATTTTAGAGCCAGTAAGAATGCTTTGGATGCCCAGAATTTTTAAGCTAGTTTGTGATTTTTGTATTGTTTTGTTCCTCTTAGAAAATGTCAATGCAGACCGCATATCTACAAGTGTAACTCTGAGAGAGTATCTCTTGCATGCTTCATCCATGAAAATACAATAATGTTCCTCTTCTGGTCCCTTGCTTTTTGGGAGAGCATTGCTCAGATCCAGTGATTAGGAAGTGAGAGGTATGTTCTACTGTCAACAGGACATGCACTTGAGTGGTAATGGTTTACACCAACTCATCCAGTCTGTCTTGTCCAGTCTCCCTGTGAACAATTTACGAGATGGCTTGTAAGGACAATAGTTGGAGCTTGCGGCTGCCGAACAGAATATTTCTGAGCCGACAGCAGCAGCAATTCACACCACTGTGTCTTCACTCAGTCATACGTCGCTGTTGACTAGCGCACTCCAAATGGCTTAGAGAAGGGTGGGAGGCTCAAAGTTTATGATACTGATTCTTTATACAGTCTCACTTTTCAGGCCATGTCCTAGCAAATTTTTGCTGTTAGTGCCTGAGCTAGTGTACTTTCTTAGACAACCAGAAAATTATAGCTTGACAGTTTAGAAGTGGGTCAAGTTTATAAATGGAAGCAAATGTACCCTTCTCTTCCCTCCCATTGAATTATTGCTTTTTCCCCACCTGAACCAATCTTGGGCTGAAGGTTTTTACTCTGATGAGTTAGGAGTGCATCAAGACACATTTCTGACAGAAAGTGGGCCCGGCCTCAGTTACCATAGAGTTTTCTTACCTTCTTCATTACTATAAAATACTTCAAAGTGAGTATACTTGAAGAAACATAGCACAAAGCAACTTGAAGTGAGCTTTAATCACACATAGTCTTTACCCAAAGCACAGAAGAAATTAAAATGTTTGTCACGTGCTGTTTGCCTAAAGTATTTATATTACTATGAGCAGATGCCTGTGACTAGAGCTTTTGGTCTCTTTCTTTTCATTATTGTAACGGTCCAGAAGAAATGGTGATAACTCACTGAAAGAAATATAGGCTAACAAAGTCTTTGACAACCAAGTCCCTATTTAAATAACCCCAGTTTTCTATGGATTAGCTGTTGGAATAGAGCAGCCATTTAAAACTGTAGATTTATAGAAAATATCAACTAAACCTTTAGCACTTTCAAAGTTATGTGAAATGGAAAGAGTACGGGCCTGGAAGTCAGAAGATCATGGGTTCTAATCCTGGCTCCACCACTTGTCTGCTGTATGACTTTGGGCAAGTCACTTCACTTCTCTGGGCCTCAGTTCCCTGTCTGTAAAATGGGGATTAAGACTGTTTGAACATGAATGGAGCCTTCAGTGAATTTTATATGTGGGTGGGAGGTGTTACTGAAAAGGGTCAGTGCTGAATCGAAAGTCCCTAACACACCATATATGCAGTGCACCAACATATTTGCTGTTTGAAGAGCCAAGTGTTGTTTTTGGTTGTGCCTTAGTCTCATAATCTCTTATAGCTGTAGTTATCTCCCAAGAAGCAGTGTGGTTAAAGTACAGGCCTGAGAGCCAGAATTTCAGGGTTGTAATCCCAGTTCCACCACTTGCCCATTGTGTGACTTTGGGGAAGACCTTAAATTTCTTTGTAGCTCAGTTTCCTCAACTGGAAAATTGGTATTCAATACTTATTCTCCCTCCTACTATTATTGTGATTCCCATGAGGGACCAGGATTGTGTCTGACTTGATTAACTTGTATCTAACCCAGTATTTAAAATAGTGCTTGACACATAGCAAGCACTTAACACATGCTATTAAAAAAATCCCTAAATAAATCATTCATTCATTCATTCAATCATATTTATTGAGAACTTACTATGTTCAGAGCACTGCACTAAATGCTTGGAAAGTACAATTCAACAATAAAGAGGGACGATCCCTGCCCACACCGGGCTTACAATCTAGAAGGGGGAAGGCAGACATAAAAACAAGTAAACAGGTATCAATATAAATAGAATTATAGATATACACATCAAAACAAGCAAACAGGCATCAATATAAATATATAGAATTATAGATATATATGTATCTCTGCATGCCATCTGAGAACACTCTTTGCTGCATGTCTAAGTTGTTTTTTCCTCTGTCCCTCCTGCTTTGTCATACCATTTCAGTCACTGTTTGCCAACTCTTTGGGTAGCCCACTGCCGTTCAGTCTACACTCATGTCCTGCCCACAAATTGTAATTAGCAGAAAAGTAGAGCTTTGATGATGGTACATGGGTAAGCAATAAGGCAGTCATTTAATTGCAGATATTTTCAGGTCTCTACAAGAAAAGAAAGAATTTGTAAATATTCCATTTTGAACTTCATCAAAACAGGACACCAAAGTAAGGTATCATTATTCAATAAACACCAGTGTGAAGAATATCAGGGCTACTATTTCTGTTTTAACAAAGAGGAAACAGTCACAGGGAGAGGTGGGGATTTTCTACAGATTCTACAACTGCTGAATTTCAGGCTTAGAAACAAAACCACAGACAGCCCCTAGTGAGTGCCTTCCACTAGAGAGCACTTCCTTGCCAAACCAAGAGCAATGTCAGGGACCTGTCAGTGACCTAGGCCAGGATGACTGACTTCACCAGATGTTGGATAGGATTTCCTTATACCACTAAGGACTCAGGTCAAATCAATAACTTTCATCCACCCCATTTTTTTGTTCCAACCAGGTCAGGTTTTCCAATTTCCATTTTATTTTTACTGTCCAAGGCCTATGGCTCTGCCTAAGGCGAAGTGCTGCAGGGATTAGAAGGATGAAGCCGCTAAATCAAATCGATAGTGACAGCCAGTAAAAGCATCTAAATCTCAATGAGAAAACATTCAGCATTGTCTCCCGGGCCTTCCACTGACATTAACAACACTAAATTTCCTGATTTAGGATTCTCACAAAACAGATTCAAATAACTTGATTAAAACCAGTCATTCGTAACCCTCTGGTTCATGAATTGGCACATAATTAGTCTAAAGGGTTATCCTAGGAGATACTTGTGTTTTCTGAAAGGTCTATATCCTAGCAAGCTGGGTAACATCAAAACTGATTGCTCAGTTGCCAGGAACAACACTAGATCATTAAAAAACACCTTCCCAGAGCAGTCGAGCCTGGAGTTTAATCTACATGTGAACGCCAAGAAGGATCCCATTTTGAGTGCACCCTGGGTGGAAAGTCAGCTCCCTTCAATGCCCAGAGAGGGAGATAACTGGATAAATAGGATGGTTCAATCAATCAATCAATCAATCGTATTTATTGAGTGCTTACTATGTGCAGAGCACTGTACTAAGCGCTTGGGAAGTACAAATTGGTTCAGCGCAGTTCTATTTACTTCCAGGCATTCCCTTCCTCTCTGCCCTTCCAGTTTGAAGCACAAGTGGCTCTGCTAGTAGTAGTATTTGTATTTATTATTATTATTATCATTATGGTATTTCATAAGCACTTACTATGAGCCAAGCACTGTTCTAAACCCTGGGGTAGATACAAGGTAATCAGGTTTACAGTCTTACAGGTTACAGTTTACAGGGTTTACAGTCTTAATCCCCATTTTACAGATGAGGTAACTTTGGCACCAAGAAGTTTAGTGGCTTGCCCAATGTCACACAGCAGACAAGTGGCAGAGCCGGGTTTAGAACCCATGCCCTTAGGACTCCTAAGCTTGTGCCCTTTCCACTAAACTATGCTTCTTCTCCAGCACCTGAGCACGTACTTGGAGCAGCACTGTGCTAGATTTACTTTGGAAATAGAAAATAAAGAAATAGCATATTCCCTACCAACAAGAAGCTGATATTTTAGTGAGAGAACTCAAACATAAAAATGTTTTACAGGAATAGTCAAAATAAATGTAATGCTCAATTGAATAAACATATGAGAGTTGAGGATGGGTATAAATAGGTTCATGAATACCAGAATTGACAGATTTGTTTCTGTGGCAATACTGGGCACTGGAAAATTAATCATGGAAGGCCTGTTGGAGGAAAGATATGGTTTGTCTGATATGGGGAGGGAGGGACTTCTAAACTGGGGAAACAGTGTGAGCAATGGGTCACTGGTGGGAGAGGTAAGTGCAAGATCTAAGTAGGTGGTTTACTTGGGAAGAATAGAAGGAGGGAGTTGGGGAATAGTGGGTGTAGAGAAGAGATAGGTAAGGTGGGTTCTGTTGGTGGAGAGCCTTAGTGCTAATTATGAGCTTCTGTTTGATGTGGAGACAGAAGAAGCCAGTGGAATGATTTTGAGGAGAGATGTGGGCCAAGAGACTATTCAAGACAAAAGTCCATGCAGCAATGTGTACTGTAGAATAGAGAAGGAAAAGGTTGGAGTCAGTGAGTTATGTGTCCTCTAGATCATTTTAAAATGAAATGTCTGAGTTCTTAAATACAGGGCATAAATACACTGTAAACTTGAATCTAACTTTGAATTTTTAAAAATATAACTCTATAATTTGGTTTTCATTGTAAAAGTTCTAGTCCAAGTGTGACTATGAAAAATGAAGAAGAAAAGCAGCGTGGCTCAGTGGAAAGAGCCCGGGCTTTGGAATCAGAGCTTATGGGTTCAAATCCCAGTTCTGACAATTGTCAGCTGTGTGACTCTGGGCAAGTCACTTAACTTCTCTGGACCTCAGTTCCCTCATCTGTAAAATGGGGATTAAGACTGTGAGCCTCCTGTGGGACAACCTGATCACCTTATAACCTCCCTAGCGCTTAGAACAGTGCTTTGCACATAGTAAGCACTTAATAAATGCAATTAAAAAACAAATGAAGTAGCTTGAATGTTCATTCTGTTTTATCGTGACACTGAATGGTATGGATTTGGCACTGGATGCCTTTAATATTAAGCACCCAGCCTCCTACCTCAACTCCTGTCTTTGTGTTCCATGATATGAACCCCTAGGCTCTGGATAAAAGAGGGTCCTCAGGAATCCCCAGATAAACGTTCTAGATTTGAGCCAATCTCAAGAAAATGTTCTGTATGACATTATTCCATTGCACTGGGTACTCCGAGTAACACGTAGAATGTCATCTGCATCTAGATGAACAGTATCTGCTGACCTCAGGAATGATTAATGTGACAGTATCCCATTACAGCCCTTGCTTTTGCCAGCCACCAGAATACCAGGGAGTCACGCAAATATTCCTTCTCTGACCACAGGGCTTATGGCGGTGAGAATCAGGTGGTAGCCGAACAACAACAGTGGAAAAAGAGTAATTACAGAACATTTAAGTGTAATACCATGATGACTGGCTCCTAACATTCCCTCCTCTGTGTCCAGCTGCTGCTTCCTGGTTTCACATCATACCAGGAGCCAGTAGGATCTCTGGGGCGCCAGCAGTGGTGGTGACTCTGGTCTCCTGTTACTCTGTCTTACCTTGAAATTCTATAAGCAACAGACCCTGCAGATGGTATGCTCCCTTTAGGCTGTCAGCTCATTGTGGTCAGGGGAAGTGTCTACCAACACCGTTGTGTTGCACTCTTCCAAGAGCTTAATACAATGCTCTGCACTCAATAAATATGATGGACTGATTGATTGACCCTGCAGTGAGTGAATGGGATCAAAGTGGGGAAGGGATGATCTTAGATGAAGATGCACTGGACAAAGAGCATGAGTGCTCAAGATGCCCTGGCACAAGCAAATTCTCCTCATGTCTCAGCTGTGTCCATGCTGCCTTGCTCTGAGTCTAGAGTGTAGGCTCACTGTGGGCAAGGAACATGTCTACCAATTTGGTTATATTCTCCAAGGGCTTAATACAGTGCTCTGCACACAGTAAGTGCTCAATAAATACCATTGATTGATTGAGTCAGAGTGGCCCCCATCTGAACCTCCCAGAAGGTAATGAATGATCAAGTGGGGAGGAGCAGGCTGAAAAGAGCAGGCTTGGGAGTCAAAGGATGTGGATTCTAATCACGGCTCTGACACTAGTCTGCTATATGACCTTGGGCAAGTCATTTAACTTCTCTGTGCCTGTTACGTCATCTGTAAAATGGGGATTAAGACTGTGAGCCTCATGTGGGACAACCTGATTACCTTGCATCTACCAGTGCTTAGAACAGTGCATGGTACATAGTAAGTGTTCAACAAAATACCACAATTGTTACTATCTCCAAGATCTGCCCTTTCATCTCCATCCAAACCACTACTTGGTTGGTGCAATCTCTCATTCTATCCCGACTGGATTACTGCATCAGCCTCCTTTCTGATCTCCTGTTCTTCTGTCTCTCCCTGCTTCAGTCTATACTTCACTCTTCTGCCCGGATTATCTTTCTTCAGAAACGCTCTGGGTATGTCACTTCCTTCCTCAAAAATCTCCAGTGGTTGCCTATCAACCATCGCTTGAAGCAAAAACTCCTCACTATTGGCTTCAAAGCTCTCCATCACCTTGCCCCCTCCTACCTCACCTCCCTTTTCTCCTTCTACAGCCCAGCCCACACACGCCACTCCTCTGCCGCTAGCCTCCTCACTGTGCCTCGTTCTCACTTATCCCACTATCGACCCATGGCCCACGCCCAACCTCTGGTTTGGAATGCCCTCCCTCCACACATTGCCCAAACTAGATCTCTTCCTCCCTTCAAAGCCCTGCTGAGAGCTCACCTCCTCCAGGAAGCCTTCCCAGACTGAGCCCCCCTTTTCTTCTACTCTTTGGCCCCCCATTTCCCCCACTCCCTCCCTCTGCTCTACCTCCCTCCCCACAGCACTTGTATATATTTGTACATATTTATTACTCTATTTTATTAATGATGTGTATATATCTATAATTCTATTTATCTACTTTGGTGTTGACGCCTGTCTCCTTGTTTTGTTTTGTGATCTGTCTCCCCCTTCTAGACTGTGAGCCCACTGTTGGATAGTGATTGTCTCTGTTGCTGAATTGTACTTTGCAAGCGCTTAGTACAGTGGTGTGCACACAGTAAGCGCTCAATAAATATGACTGAATGAATGAACTATTATTGATGCATGAAGGAGAGCTCTTTTGAGGGAGAGTAGGATTTCCCTTTCAGTCAGCACCTCCCTGACTGCTGTTGGTGATAAATAGGTACATGCTGGGAAAGGAGGAGGTATCTGTATTTATTTAATCTGGTTCCCCTCTTTGAATGTATTTTGTCTGTCTCCTCATCCTTGTGGAGAGGGTTTATATCTTGTGCCTCTGCTATTCTTTCCTAAGCATTTAGTACAGTGTCTTGCTCTTAGCTGGAATTCAAAAATACTATTAGGTATATCCTCAGGGTCCAAAGAAGGTACTCTCCTCTCCCTGTTATCCCCACCCACACTAAGCAAAGATTAAAGGGGTCCACCTTACACATTAGAAATTCAGTTTGATGTATAAGAGAACAGTCAGTCACTGTAATAAGTGCTCAGGAGAGGATTATGTAACAATATAACGGAAGCATTCCCTGCTGACAATGAGCTTACAGTCTAGAGGTTGGGAGACAGACAATATAAATAAATAAAATGACAGATATGTACATAAGTGCTGTGGGGTTGTGGGGGGGATGAATAAAGGGAGAGCAAGTCAGGGTGACTCAGAAGGGAGTGGGAGAAGAGAAAAGAAGGATATAATCAGTGAAGGAGGTGTGCCCTTCATAAGGCTTTGAAGCTGGGTAGAGTAAAGAGCACTAGGACTGTTAACTAGAGGCAAAAGTGCTAAGGCTTGGACCAGGTCTTACCTCCCTGGTAAACTTAATTCTTTTAGATTTTTAATTATTAGAGGGCAGGGATTAGGTCAACCAAGTCTATAGTACTGTGCTATCCCAAGGGATTAGTACGGTGCTTTGGGCTCATTATGGGCAAGGAATGTGTCTATCAACTCTGTTGTATTGTTATATTGTACTCTCTCAAGTGCTTAGTACAGTGCTGTGCACACAGAAAGCACTCAATAAATGATTAATTGATTTAAATAAGATTAATTGACTGATTCACACATTTAGGTTGGAGTGTAGAGTGGGGAATGATCTACGAAAGCTACTTAGTAAGCATACCACCATATATTTTAATTTAACTTATTTTAATGCATTTCAGAAATAAATTTAAAACCCTCCTGAGGCCACTATAAAATGTGTAAAAATGGCTGATTGTGAAATGTATTCTGATAAACTATCACTCATTGGAGCTCTAATTTTGTCAGTTTCATTTTCCTTTAAAATTATCTTGCGGTGCCTTTTAAAAATGAACATAACTCCAAGTGGCTCACCATGCGTACAGTTTAACCGTTATCCTTATTCCCCTTTTCTCCTTGTGGCTAACAGAAACCAATGTTTTAATAAAATAAAGCAAAAAATCATGATGTTGAAATCTAATTTTGTGAGGTAATAGCTAATGATATAATGTGAATGATATGAATGGTAATATGAATCTTGCATTACATTGGCATAGTCTAGGAAACTTCTGAGAACTTTGAGAAACTTTTTATCCAGAACATTCAATGAAAAATAAATTTAATCTCAATGCTTCATTTGATTTATTGTAAAATGAGGAAGGTCCCTGGTTACTAAACTAGCTATATGATTTTATGTATAAATTTATTCCTAGCATTTCTGCCCTTGTAGAAAATATTTGCTCCATACTTCAATGCTTAAAACCACCCATCTCAAAAAAATTCTACTTTTTTCCCCATTATTCAAGTTTAGGCATTTGCTTACTCTTCATTATGACAATGAGATTTTCTCTACCATCAGACTGTTTAAAAGCAACTGGGGAACCTACTTTCCTGCATCTCTTAAGATGTGATGTACTTCTACTTATTCTCAGATTATCAGCAGGCCATTTTAGAGTTGGAAAGCATGGATTAGACGACTTTTGGAGATCCCATCTGGCCACTGGATTCATAGTTTTTATCAGGTAGATTTTTTATGGTATTTATAAAGTGCTTACTATGTGTCAAACACTGTTCTAAGTGCTGGGGTAAATACAAGTAAATCAGATTGGACACAGTCCCTATTCTGCATGGGGCTCATTTTTTAAGTAGGAGGAAGTGAAGGTATTGATTCCCCATTTTACAGATGAGGAAACTGAGGCACAGAAAAGTTAAGGGACTTGCCCAAGGACACAGAGCAGGCAATTGGTGAGGAGAGATTAGAACCCAGGTCATCCGAGTCTCAGGCCTGTGCTCTTTCCTCTAGGCCATGCTGCTGTTATTCCATAGCGACCCTTTGGTTGAGGCAAAACATAGGAAATCCTATAGCATCTCTGCTCCCTGGGCCTTCAGCCTTCTGGAGCACCAGGCCTTTCTCTCCTCCAGTCATTATCAGCTTTTTGCAGGTCTGTGTCTTCCTCCCTCATCCCATCTCCCTGCTTTCTGTCCAGATGCATAACACAGCATGCCTGGACATAATTCTATCATCCATTCATTCAGTCTTATTTACTGAGTGCTTACTGTGTGCGGAACATTGTACTAAGCACTTGGGAGAGTGCAATATAACAATAAACAGACATATTCCATGCCCACAATGAGCTTTCATTCTCGAGGGAGCTTAGAGTCAAGACAGTGTCTACTGAATGCAGAGATTGTAATAAAAGGGGATTTCATTAGATATGGGATTGAACATTTTGACTAATCAAGAATACAGAGAGATGGTGGGTTTGCCATCTTTGGGGATTTTGAAGGACAGAAGGGGAATCTATAGGAAACTGCATTTCTCAGTGGATAAAGCATGAGGCTCAAAGTTAGAACGACCTGCGTTCTAATTCTGAGTCTGCCACATGTCTGCTGTGTGACTTTGGGCAAGTCACTTCATTTCTCTGTGCCTTTTACCTCATCTGTAAAATGGGGATTAAAACTGTGACTCTCAAGTAGGACAGAGACTGTATCCAACCTGATTATCTGGTATCTACCCTAGTGATTAGAACAGTGCTTGCCACATAGTAAGTGCTTAACAAATAGCACTATTATTATTATTACCACCTGTCCTGGACAGCTGGTACTTAGCTGCCTAGTAGCAGGGGATTAGACCAAATGTCCCTTGATTGGTTCCAAGTCTACGTTTTTGCAGTTCTGTGATTGGATAGATAGAATTCTACAGTTCAACTCTCTCCAGTGCACCCAGGAGAGCACTTTCCAGGCTCATGGGGGAGAAAACTCTTCTTTTATCTCCCTCTGAGAAAAATCACTCCCAGGCCCTGTCACTTTATACAGCCATCAGCCCAACAGCATTGACTCAGGACTTGACAAGCAGAGAAACAAAGCTCCAGCTGAAGGACAGGACATCAATTTAGCTACGTGGCAGCAGGAGATGAAGCCAAATGGCCTCTGGTTTCTTCCAGGTCTAAGGTTCTCTGGGTCTTTGGCTGGAATTAATGCTTTTCTTCTGCAGTAGACTTGACGGTCAGGAATCTGGTTGCAGGGCCATTTCAGGCATGAACATTGTCACAACCTCAAACCGTTGTAGTGAAGTCTGAACAGCTGCTTATTCTGGGGGCTAAAGGTTGGTGTGCTAATGGACCAAAGCCTTGTCTTTTTGTCACATAGAATGGTATGTTAAAGTTCTTCCAGAACCTGCAGGACTATCAAAATACTTTCAGTATGACATACCATTTGGATTATTTATATAAGTAATAAGGGCAAGACATTTTAATTTAGTAACCTATATTTTCCTATTATGAGCAGCCTTGCAAATCCTAAATTGCTGTCAGACCAAGTACAAATGGCAGTATCTGCTGTCAGGGCAGCTCAGTAGGTCAGCACTGGTGGATATGACAGGAATTCCCAGGAAACCCTCCTACTTGATTAGACTTTAACCGTCCTAGTGTATCTATTCATTAAAGGCCTTCCTTGATTAAGCCCTTCTTTTCCCCTACTTCTTCTCCCTTCTTTGTCACCTTTGCACTTGGATCTGTACCCTAGAAGCATTTGATGCCTCAGTTTCTGCCTCAGGAAAATAGGGATTAAACCCTACTCCTTCCTATGTAGACTGTGAGCCCCAAGTAAATCAGAGACTGTGTCCGAACTAATTATCATGTCTCTTTGTCAGTACTTAATACAGTGCTTGGCACGAATTAAGTGCTTAAGAAGTACCATAAGTAGTGTTATTACTGTAGTTCATGGTATTGTGGAAGAAGGCAATGGTAGACCACTTCCTTATTTTTACCAATAAAACTCAATGGATACACTACCAGAACGATTCCAGATGGAGAGTGGGGTGCTCTGGGACAGATGTGTCTATGGAGTCGCTATGGGTCAGAAATGACTCAACAGCATAAGCCAAGCCAAGTGCATGGTATATGGGCCTCATCATGCATTTTCTGATCTTGTATTCATGAACTGTCAGTGCCACTCCTCTGTGTAAAAGAGGAATGCAGCCACAATTATCCAAGGACTCTTTCCCATTCCTCTTCCTGCTCCCAATCCATCTAATATTAGTGTTCCTAATTTAAATAATCAATTTAAATAATCTTTTTGGATTAAATGAGCATTCTAATCGTGCACTCTCCTGATCTCCCCTCAGATTTCATTTCATTTTATGGTTTCTCAGGCAACAGATCCCATGCAAACTGAATCCTAGTAGGAGAGCTGATTCTTCAAAGGGAACTTCCAGTTAGAAATGAGCAAATATGATTAGAAAATTGAAGTTTCTCCCTAATTTATTGCATTCTAAGATCAGTCAATCAATCAATAAATGAAATTATTCCCTTTAGAATATAAACTGCTTGTGGAAAGGGAACACGTCTACCAACTCTGTTACAATGTACTCTTCCAAGCATTTAGTAGAGTGCTCTGCACACAGTAGATTCTCAATAGCTGGGATTGATCAATTAACTGCTTCCTGTGTGCAGAGCACTGTAGTCTGTCATATTTATTGAATACTTACTGTGTGCAGAGCACTGTAATAATAATAATTATGATATTTGTTATGTGCTTACTATATGCCAGGCACTGTACTAAGCAGTGGGGTGGGTACGAGCAAATTGGGCTGGACACAGTTCCTGTCCCACATGGGGCTCACAGTCTCAATCCCCATTTTACTGATGATGTAACTGAGGCCCAGTGGTCAAGGTCACACAGCAGACAAGTGGAGGACCTGGGATTAGAACCCATGACCTGTACTAAGGATTTGAGAGAATACAATACAACAATAAACAGACATATTTCCTGCCCACAACCACCTTACAGTCTTGGGAGAGTACAATATAACATAATAGGTATGTTCTCTATCCACAGGGAACATCCTAGCGGGGGAGACAGACATTGAAATAAATTGTGGATTTATAATAATGATGGCATTTGTTAAGCGCTTACTATGGGCAGAGCACTGTTCTAAGCGCTGGGGGGGATACAAGGTGATCAAGTTGTCCCACGTGGGGCTCACAGTCTTAATCCCCATTTTACAGATGAGATAACTGAGGCTCAGAGAAGTTAAGTGACTTGTCCAAAGTCACACATCAGACATGTGGCGGAGCTGGGATTCAAACCCATGACTCCTTCCCTTCCCCACAGCACCTGTATATATGTATATATGTTTGTACATATTTATTACTCTATTTTACTTGTACATATCTATTCTATTTATTTTATTTTGTTAATATGTTTTGTTTTGTTCTCTGTCTCCCCCTTCTAGACTGTGAGCCCACTGTTGGGTAGGGACCGTCTCTATATGTTGCCAACTTATACTTCCCAAGCGCTTAGTACAGTGCTCTGCACACAGTAAGCGCTCAATAAATATGATTGATTGGTTGACCTCTGACTCCAAAGCCTGTGCTCTTTCCACTGAGCCACGTTGGATTCGTATATAAGTACTGGGGGTTGGAGGATGGAGTGAAAATCAAGTGCTTAAAGGGTACATATCCAAGTAGAGACCCCACTTGGTTTTCAAAGGGAAATGTACCCAAGCTCCACCCTTCTGATCACCCTCTGAATTGATGATGGAGTCTCCCATTGGAAAAGAGTTCAGGCCTTGTAAAGGAATTCATTCATTCATTCAATCGTATTTATTGAGCGCTTACTGTGTGCAGAGCACTGTACTAAGCACTTGGGAAGTACAAGTTGGCAATATATAGAGATGGTCCCTACTCAACATGGGGCTCACAGTCTAGAAGGGGGAGACAGACAACAAAACATGTGGACAGGTGTCAAGTTGTCAGAACAAACAGAATTAAAGCTAAATGCACATCATTAACAAAATATAGAACAGTAGATATGTACACATAAAATAAATAGAGTAATAAATCTGTACAAACATATATACAAGTGCTGTGGGGAGGGGAAGGAGGTAGGGCAGGGGGAATGGGGAGGAGGAGAGGAAAAGGGGACTCAGTCTGGGAAGGCCTCTTGGAGGAGGTGAGCTCTCAGTAGGGCTTTGAAGGGAGGAAGAGAGCTATCCTTGTCGCTAAATATGAACATCCACACACATCCCCATATAAATCTGATGGATTCCAACATAAAAATGGTCATAACATAATGCCTTAGTATCTAGAAATCAATTTTAGTGTCATATTAAAATGGATCACAATCTGGTCCCAGGCTGAAATTTAGCTATGATCTTCGCCGATCCCCAAGGAAGTGTTTCAAAGTGCATTTCTGACATAACACATGTCTGGTTATGTTTAGTGTCCAAGGCTGTGGGAATAATGGATACACAGAAAGGATGGTCATGAGAAGAAAGGCTTCAAAATCACTGGTGTTTTCAGATTATAGTACTAGTGAATGGCACAGCATCATTTGCACTCTCTTGTCCCTGCCAGACAAGCAAGAGTATAGTGAGAAAGCAAGGAGTTGAGTAGGCACATTGCAAATTGCATAGTTTTGTTTTGAACATACTGGACCCTCTTCCTGCACTAGGGCCTGCAGCTTAGTGTTGATGGTGAGCCTGCAGGTGGTAGCCTTGATAGATGCTTTCATTTTCATTTCATTCTCAAAATCTGAGAATCCTTTTCTATAAGTATCTAAAGAGGTAAACTCTTTCCCCATTTAAAGAGGTGCTCAAGATCATCCATGCTGCTCTTTGTAGCTTCTTTGTGTGGAAGGATCCATGGAATAAGGGGGTCCATGGGGAAGGACTACTCCCATAGGATCTCCCTCCTCCCCCTTCCTCTGTACTGCAAGGCCGACTTTGGAGCACACATTTCAGTGATGGGACTGTGTTCAAAATTGGCTAGCATCATCCCAGTGAGAGGTGGGCTCTGGGTAGACATGGACCTAGAATGAGGTGGGCATACACAGGCATTCCCCCCAGAGAAAGCAGGATGGCTAAGTGGATAGAGCACAGGCCTGGGAGTCAGAAGGACCTGGGTTCCAATCCCAGCTCTGCTGCTTGTCTGCTGGGTGACACTGGGCAAGTCACTTAACTTCTCTGTGCCTCAGTTCTCTCAACTGTAAAATGGGGATTAAGACTGTGAACCCCATGTAGGACAGGGACGGTGTCCAAACTGAATAACTTGTATCTCCTCCAGTGTTAAGAACAGTGCTTGGTACATAGTAATCACTTAAGTACCATAATTGTTATCATTATTATTATTATTATTATTCAGGACAACTTTCATTTGATGTCATGGGCTCATACTCTGTCCTAATCCTCCTCGACCTCTCAGCTGCCTTTGACACTGTGGACCACCCCCTTCTCCTCAACACGTTATCTGACCTTGGCTTCACAGACTCCGTCCTCTCCTGGTTCTCCTCTTATCTCTCCGGTCGTTCTTTCTCAGTCTCTTTTGCAGGCTCCTCCTCCCCCTCCCATCCTCTTACTGTGGGAGTTCCCCAAGGTTCAGTGCTTGGTCCCCTTCTGTTCTCAATCTACACTCACTCCCTTGGTGACCTCATTCGCTCCCACGGCTTCAACTATCACCTCTACGCTGATGACACCCAGATCTACATCTCTGCCCCTGCTCTCTCCCCCTCCCTCCAGGCTCGCATCTCCTCCTGCCTTCAGGACATCTCCATCTGGATGTCCGCCCGCCACCTAAAGCTCAACATGTCGAAGACTGAGCTCCTTGTCTTCCCTCCCAAACCTTGTCCTCTCCCTGACTTTCCCATCTCTGTTGACGGCACTACCATCCTTCCCGTCTCACAAGCCCGCAACCTTGGTGTCATCCTCGACTCCGCTCTCTCATTCACCCCTCACATCCAAGCCGTCACCAAAACCTGCCGGTCTCAGCTCCGCAACATTGCCAAGATCCGCCCTTTCCTCTCCATCCAAACCGCTACCCTGCTAATTCAAGCTCTCATCCTATCCCGTCTGGACTACTGCACTAGCCTTCTCTCTGATCTCCCATCCTCGTGTCTCTCTCCACTTCAATCCATACTTCATGCTGCTGCCCGGATTATCTTTGTCCAGAAACGCTCTGGACATATCACTCCCCTCCTCAAAAACCTCCAATGGCTACCGATCAATCTGCGCATCAGGCAGAGACTCCTCACCCTGGGCTTCAAGGCTCTCCATCACCTCGCCCCCTCCTACCTCACCTCCCTTCTCTCCTTCTACTGCCCAGCCCGCACCCTCCGCTCCTCCACCACTAATCTCCTCACTGTACCTCGCTCTCGCCTGTCCCGCCATCGACCCCCGGCCCACGTCATCCCCCGGGCCTGGAATGCCCTCCCTCTGCCCATCCGCCAAGCTAGCTCTCTTCCTCCCTTCAAGGCCCTGCTGAGAGCTCACCTCCTCCAGGAGGCCTTCCCAGATTGAGCCCCTTCTTTCCTCTCCCCCTCGTCCCCCTCTCCATCCCCCCGCCTTACCGCCTTCCCCTCCCCACAGCACCTGTATATATGTATATATGGTTGTACATATTTATTACTCTGTTTATTTATTTATTTATTTATTTTACTTGTACATTTCTATCCTACTTATTTTATTTTGTTGGTATGTTTGGTTCTGTTCTCTGTCTCCCCCTTTTAGACTGTGAGCCCACTATCGGGTAGGGACTGTCTCTATGTGATGCCAATTTGTACTTCCCAAGCGCTTAGTACAGTGCTCTGCACATAGTAAGCGCTCAATAAATACGATTGATTGATTGATTGATTGATTCCCTACTCCCCCACCCTCCCCTGCAAAATCAGGGCACCCAAATCTTGAGGCTGGCACTGCCCTGGATTCCCTCAGATCCCTACTCCCTGCCAATTCTTTACCTTTCTATAAGTGTCACTGAATGATAATTATAATCGTACTTATCAACTAATTACTGTTAAGTACTGTTCTAAGGACTGGGGTAGATACAAGTCAATCACGTTGGGCACAGTCCCTGTCCCATATGGGGCTCAGAGGCTAGATAGATGGGAGAAAAGGTATTTAATTCCCATTTTACAAATAGGGAATGAGGCACAGAGAAGTGATGTGATTTGCCCAAAGTCATACAACAAACAATTAGCAGAGTTAGGATTAGAACCCAGATCCTCTGTCTCCCAGGCCCACGTTCTTTCCACTAGGCCATGCTGCTTCCCTAAGACAGCAATGTGTTCAGAGCAGAGAATCAGGAGTGCTGACCCAGACATTACACTCCCACTCCCAAATATCTCGTACTCACTTCTTGAGGCTTTATAGAAGGCTTAAATTTTAAACTAAGCCCATAGTGCTTATGTCAGCATTAATAATAATAATCATAATAATAATTATGGTATTAAGTGCTTACTATGTGCGAGGCACTGTACTAAATGCTCGGGTGGATACAAGCAAATTGGGTTGAACACAGTCCCTGTCCCACACGGAGTTCACAGTCTCGATCCCCATTTTATAGATGAGGTAATTGAGGCCCAGAGAAGTGAAGTTACTTGCCCAAGATCACACAGTGGACAAGTGGCAGAGCAAGGAGCAGTGGAAAGAATGTTTAAGAACACTTCCAACCTCCCACCTTTAGCCTGGGTGTACAGCCTGCTTGAACCTCTTTATAGTGATTGACTTTTTACTGTCTTCTATATTCAAAAAGCACCAGCCAAGTAGAAAGACTTCAGTTGAAATTTTCTCAAAAGCCTTAGAAGTGTGAGGAAGGAAAGAAATGAAGCAGGCTGTCAGCACTTCCCTTAAAACTTGACATTTCCTTCCACACCTTCCTGGACCTTTTCAGTGTTGTTGGTGTGTGTCAAGAATCAGGAAAGATTGTTGATTTGGTAGCCCGTGGATTGAGTAGACAAAAGGTGAGAGTGAGTCAAAGGAGTTACTTGAGGACAGAATTGTCAGGCTTACCACTTCTGGTACGTTTGCATGGTGTTAAGACAGACGTCAAGCTTTCAGATTTCAAGTTCACTCAGTATTTCTATGGGGCTGATCACCTTGACATTTCACATTGTAAGATTATGGTATTCCTTACGTTACTTTGTATTTAACCTAGCACTTGGAACAGTGCCAAACAAAGTGCTTAACAAATACCATTAAAAACAAATACACAAAAAAGCAGCAAAAGCCTGAGAGTCAAAGGACTGGTTTCTAATCCCAGCTCCACCACTCACCTTCTGTATGAACTTGGGCAAGTCACTTAGCTTCCCAGTGCCTCAGTTTCCTCACCTGTAAAACAGGGATTCAGCGCATGTTCTCCCTCCTACATAGACTGTGAACCCCATGTAGGCAGAGGCTGTATCCAACCTGATTATCTTGTAACTACTCCAGCTCTTAGAACAGTGCTTGACACATTAGTAAATACCTAACAAATACCAATATCATAGGATAAGAACAATCTGTCTGTGGACCAATAATGTGTCCAGCAGCACTAAATCCCTCCCACCCCATATGACCATGTTCTGGGCTTTCCTCTTCTCTTTCCTGCATCCCATAATGTTGCACATCATTGAGATCAGTCCTCACCTCAGAGCCATTCCTGAGCTGAGTCCATCATCATCATACCTCAAGCAGGCCCTGATCCTGGAAAACCAATCAATTGTATTTATTGAGCACTTATTGTGCACTTGCTGCACTGAGTGCTTGGGAGAGTATAATAGTGCAGAACAATGATCTGGGTTTCAGATTATGGGTTGGAGTGGAGAGGGACAGGAGGCAGGGAGGTCAGCATGGAGGGTGATGCAGTAATCAAGAAAGGAGAGAATAAGTGTTTTGATGAATGTGGTAGCAGTTTAGATAAAAAAAGGAAGGGCAGATTTTAGTGATGTGAAGTTAGAATAAACAGGATTTGGTGGCAGATTGAATATGAGAGAAATGAGTCAAGGATACTGCCAAGTTTACAGGTTTGTGAGATTGAGCAGGAGGGTGGTGTTTGCTACAGTGATGGGAAAGACACAGGGAGGACAGGGTTTGGGTGAGAAGATGAGTTCTGTTTTGGTCATGTTAAGTTTGAGGTATCAGCAAGACATCCAGAAAGAGATGACCTGAGACTGCAGAGGAGAGAGGACAGGGCTAGAGAGGTAAATTTCAGAACTATCCATGCATATTTGGTAGTTGAAGCCATCAGAATGAATGAGTTCCCCAAAGGAGTTGGTGTAGAAGGAGAATAGAAGGGGAACCAGAATTGAGCCTTGAGGGTCACTTACTGTTAGAGGGTTGGGAGACAGAGGAGGAGCCTGTGAGAGAGACTGAGAATGAATGATCAGAGAGACAGGAGAAGAACCAGGAGAGGAGAGTGTCAATGAAGCCAAAGATGGATAATGTTTCCAGGAAAAGGGGGTGGTCCACAGCGTTGAAGGCAGCTGAGAGGTCAAAGAGAATTAGGATGGAGTAGAGGGTGCTGGATTTGGCAAGAAGAAGGTTATTGGTGACTTTAGAGAGAGTAGTTTCAGTGGAGTGAATTGGATTGAAACCACATTGGAGGGGATCAAGTAGAGACCTGGAGGAGAGAAGTGGAGATTGGGGGTGTAGGCAAATCATTCAACGAGTTCGGAGAGGACTGGTAGGAGGGAAATGGGGCAATAACTGGAGGGAGCTGTGGGCTGAAGGGAGGGTTTCCTTTTGTGATAGGGAATACAGCAGTGTGTTTGAAGACACTAGGGCCAAAGGTAAATAGTTGAAGATGATGGTCAGCATGGGAAAAAGGGAGGGGACAAGTGTTTTAATACAATGTGAAGGGATGGGATCAGAGGTGCCGGTAAGGGGATAGATTTTGAATGGAGTGAAGAGATCACCTCTTGAGATACTGCTGGAAATATTGGGAGACTCGAAGAAGGCACAAGAAGAGGGAGGGACTAGGGAAGAACGGGGTGATTTTAGGGATCTTATACCTGATGATTCCAATTTATTTGATTTCAATTTCAAATTATTAGGGGGTTGGGGTGATGGGGTTTGAGGAGGGAGTTAAACATCTCAACCAGCTGGTGTGGGCGATCGGTATGGGAGTTAATAGTAATGGATAAGTATTGTTTTGGGGCTGAGGAGAGGGTAGATTTGAGAAAATCTGAGGAAAATGGATTTGAGATAGATGAGGTCAGCCAGGTGTCTGGATTTCAGCCAGCAGCATTCCATAGCTCATGCACTGTAAGTGCTCAATAAATATCATTGAATGACAGATGAAACTCACAGAGTCTATGCAGACTACCATCTTGCTCTCCAACAGAGGCAAAAGCGGGGTTGCCAACTGCTAAGAATGATTTTTACCACTAAAATTACTAACCTTCTGAAGTTTTTTAAAAATAATGATGTTATTTGTTAAGCGCTTATCTGTCAAGCACTGTTGTAAGAGCTGGAGTATGTGCAAGTTTATCAGGTTGGACACAGCCCCTGTCCCACGTGGAGCTTACAGTCCTAATTCCCAATTTACAGATGAGGGAGCTGAGGCACAGATAAATCAAGTGACTTTTCCAAAGTTACACTGCAGACAAGTGGCAGAGCTGGGATTAGAACTCAGGTTCTCTGACTCCAGGCTCCTACTCTTTCCATTAAGAAGTGGGGAGGATGTGCTCACAAGGGAGCAGCCAGCTGAATTTATGATAAACTCAGCTGGTAAAGTCACAACATTTGGCAACCCTGCTGGAAAATCTGCAGGAAAAAGCTCGGGCCTGGAGGAAGGGAGGTTAGGGGATGACTTCCTCAGAGATTGACCCTCTTGTCTTTCTAAGGCCACAGCAGCCACTGAGGCAGGGTGCTGAGCCAAGCAGATGGTCCAGAGACCTCTTGAGTCCGGCAGCAGGAGTATAACAGAAACTGATGGGAGGAGGAGGGAGATGGGGAGAAATGGAGTTGCCAATGAGATGAGGCTCAGTCTATGGTATATATGGAGTGCTGGCTGTATGCAGAGCACTGTCTTAAGCGTTTGGGAAAGGACAATACAATAGAATTGCTAGAAATCAATCAATCATATTTATTGAGAGCTTACTGTGTGCAGAGCACTGTACTAAGTGCTTGGGAAGTACAAGTTGGCAACATGTAGAGACAGTCCCTAACCAACAGTGGGCTCACAGTCTAGAAGGGGGAGACAGAGAACAAAACCAAACATATTAACAAAATAAAATGAATAGAATAGATATGTACAAGTAAAATAAATAAATAGAGTAATAAATATGTACAAACATATATACATATATACAGGTGTTGTGGGGAAGGGAAGGAGGTAAGATGGGGGGGGATGGAGAGGGGGACGAGGGGGAGAGGAAGGAGGGGGTTCAGTCTGGGAAGGCCTCCTGGAGGAGGTGAGCTCTCAGTAGGGCCTTGAAGGGAGGAAGAGAGCTAGCTTGGCAGATGTTGGAAGGGAGGGCATTCCAGGCCCGGGGGATGACGTGGGCCGGGTGTCGACGGCGGGACAGGCGAGAATGAGGCAAGGTAAGGAGATTAGCGACAGAGGAGATATGATCCCTGCCCTCAAGGATCTTAGAATCCAGGACCTGCCCCCTTAAATGAAGAGCAGTGATGACGTGCTTGTAGTGGCAGGGGTAAGGGCCCTGGAATCCTTGCTGCTGCTAGCTACCCTGGCCTGGCAATCACCCATATATATGTGCATACAAATATTTTTAAGGGCTTCACAAACACGACCAATTTGAGCTACCTTTTAAGAATTGTCTGTGAGTTTACCACCCATTGGCAAACTTGGCAACCTTGGCCAAAAAGGACCTGAGCGCCTCTGTGCAGACCGTTTGCCTGGAGGTTTGCACAGTAAGCACCCAATTAATACAATTGAATGAATTAATACTGTGCTCTGCGAACAATAAAGGCTCAGTAGATACCATTGGTTCATTGATTATACATCTAGGCTTGGACTGAGTAGTGAGTAGGACCCGTCGTCTGCTTGGGGATTTTAAAATTGAGGATTCTGCTAATTTTGTCTCTTGTACAAAGCAGTTTCTATGACTAATATTTCCACCATCTTTAAACTGCTTTTGAAAAGTATGTTGATTATATATTTCACCTGTGCAAATATGTGTGACTCCAGTGCCTAAAAGACACAGGATGACAGGATCTAAACTATACCTTCCTTTCTTTCTCTTCTAAGTTTGGTATTCTGGAAAACTGTGTAGGATTGGGGAGGTGGAAGTGTACTGGGGATGGATGGCTGATAGATTTCTCACTAGGCGTATATAAGCCCAACCAATTTCAGAGGAACCACAGTGTTTTTACCAAAAAAAGCAACAAGGCCCAAACTAAAACCTTGCAAATCTAGAGCGACATCTATGCATATTACATATGATATATATACACATATATGTATGTGTATACATATATGTGTATATATATATGTGTGTGTATATACATATACACACACACACTGGTACTTGTAGATAGTTTATGGGGAGCTAACTGAAATTGAAACAAAAAATCAAAGCACACAGAAACATGGAAAGTTTGTATGGTTCAGTGCCGCAGATTCCTTTTTTTAAGTCTTAGTCAATGGAATTTATTCAATGCTTACTGTGTGCAGAGAGATGGACTTGGGCAATACAATAAAAAAAAATAGAGTTGGTAGTTGTGATCTCTAGACTGTGAGGACCTTGTGGATAGGGAACTTTCCACCAACTGTCCAAATTAATACAATTGATTGATTGATGTGATCCCCTGCTAAATTGTAAGCTCTTTAATGTGAAGTATCATGTCTACTTGTCATTTCTCTTCTCTGTTACTCATCTGTAAGAGGAGGATTAAGACCGTGAGCCCTCCCTATGTGGGGCAGATAAAGTGTTCAAACTTATTACCTTGTGTTGACCCCTGCGGTTATGTGCTTGGCACATAGTGCTTAACAAATACCATAAAAGTTTGCCAAATTCTAGAATGTGGGGATTTTTAAAAAAGTGTTCTGGTAATAAATAGTAAAGTTGAGAAGGTTGTGGATCTTTGTATCAAATAGTTACTCAGCCACCACCACCTCAAACAGAAACTCCTTAACTATAGCTCTAAAGCACTCAATCAGTTCTATCTCCTACTTTAACCTTGCTGATTTCTTACTACAACCCAGACCTCAAACTTCACTCCTCCAATAACAAACTAATCACTATACCTCAATCTCATCTACCTTGCTGCCCACTCCTTGCTCACATCCTCCCTATGGTCTAGAATTCCCTCCTCCTTCATTCATTCATTCAATTGTATTTATTGAGTGCTTACTGTGTGCAGAGCACTGTACTAAATGCTTGGGAAGTACAAGTTGGCAAAATGTAGAGACGGTCCCTACACAACAACGGGCTCACAGTCTAGAAGGGGGAGACAGACAACAAAACAAAGCATGTAGACAGGTGTCAAAGTTGTCAGAACAAATAGAATTAAAGCTACATGCACATATTTTCATATTTTCATTTTCATATATAAAAGGCCACCACTTTCTCCACCCACAAAGTCTTACTAAATTTACATCTCCTCCAAGAGGTCTTCCCTGACGAAGCCTTCATTTCCCTACTCCCTCTCCCTTCTGCATCACCTAGACACTTGGAGCTGTACCCTTTAACATTTGATATTCACCCCACCCTCAAGGTCCACAGCACCTATGTAAATATCCATAAATTATTTCAATATCTGTCTCCCTCTCTAGGCTGTTAGCTCCTGGCAGGCAGGGAACATATCTACCAACTCCATTGTATTGTACTGTCTCAAAAGTGTTTTGTACAGTGCTGTGCACACAAGTGCATAGTAAATACTACTGATCGATTGATTTTGGATCTTTGACAGTCATTCATGCACCTCTTACCTCAATATCCATTTTTTATATGGGTGTTTGGATATCCATGCATATCAATCCATCTATCCGTTTGCCTATATGTCATTCATTACAAATGACATATTTCTTACATAAACCTCCTCCCCCGCCCCTGGGAAATTGATGAATTCAAGCTAGGTTTCTGTCAAGCAGAGATCCTGGAAACATAAGAAAACAAATATCAAGATGTTGGAATGCTAAACAAAATACTAGGAATTTACATTTTAGTGGTTATCACACCTGTTAGAAATATTATAGGTTTCTTCCTATTCCCCCAGATTGTAAAATTTGTTAAACAGTTTTCCAGCCCATTGTCTTCACTCAGCACTTAATTTCGACCAGGGCTTGTCAGGGCCCAACCCTGGCACCTCTGGGCTTGACAGTTTATAGCCCTGGCACCTCTGGATTTGCTATATCATGGTGTGTGAGCCACTATTATGAGACCCTTTCCTTACTTGACTCTCATCCAACATCAAAGAGTGCAATCCCTAAAATATACAAACCTGAAAGCCAACCCTAATTTTTCAGGTTCCTGATCACATTCACAGAGTTAGTATTGAAAAAGCTCCAGATTTCTGGAGCCACATTTTTTGTCTTCCATAGAAAGCAGGATCATCAGTGATATCTCTTTTCCACTCTCAGCAGTGGAGAAATGTTTTACCTTGAAATCTTTTTACTTCTCAGTGATGACATTGATAGTATGCATTATTTCTGGAACTATCAGCCCACAGTACAGAACAGATTCTTCCTGCCTCTCTCATGCCTGCTTTCAGCACACTGTGGCTAGGAGCAAAGCAGAGAAATCTCAGAGATTATTGTCATATAGTTCCTCCTTCACTTTGTCTCTATCAACTTTCACCTGCCCCTGTTCCATCTAGATTTTGTCTCATTTCCTCCATAGATAGGGCTCTGATTATGGTATCTAATGATTTCCTTCTAACCAAATGTAGTGATTTCTTAGATTGTGTTCAAATTTTTTATATGTCTTCTCCTCCAACACTATTGAGTAACATTGCTTTCTTACAAGTCTTTCTGGTCTGTTTTTTGAGAACTCTGTAAACTATGAGCCCTTATGTGTTAGGGGTTAGGTCTTCAATGATTTTTCTGTAATTATCTCAGCTTTTAGTATACTGTTTAACACCTTGCAGATGCATTGTATGTAGTGAATGTTTAGTATGTTACTACTGAAACAGTAACTTCTAACTGTACCATTCCTTCTCTGACTCCTTTAATAATAACAATAATGTTGGCTTTAAGGTTTCTCTTCCTCTCCTCTTCACTTAACTGCAATTTGTCTCAGGTTTTGATACTGGCCACTCACATGGCTTCAGCCACCATATTTATGGGAATGATCCCTAATTCTTCATCCTTTTTTATGGCATTAGTTAAACACTTCTTATGCGCCAGGCACTGTACTAAGGGCTGGGGTAAATACAAGCTAATCAGATTGGACACAGTCCCTGTCCCCCAAAGGGTTCACAATCTTAATCCCCATTTTACAGATGAGGTAACTGAGGCCCAGAGAAGTGAAGTGACTTGCCCAAGTTCACACAGCAGACAAGAGGCAGAGCCAGAATTAGAACCCAAGTACTTCTGACTCCCAGGCTTGAACTCTATCCACTAGGCCACGCTGCTAATCTGTCTTCAATTGTGACCTCAGCTGCTCTCCAGCCTCATATTTCATCCCATCTCTTGAAATATTTTACATGCTTGTTCCACAGCCATTTTAATCATAAAATGTCCAACTCCTCACCTTCTCTTCTAAATCTTCTAAATCATTGTCATGCTTTTCCTTCTCATTATTTTAAGAATCCACCCCTTCCTCTCTGCTTTCATAACAATTGCCTTTAAAAAAGCCATCATCACCTCTTCCTTTGACTATTGCAACAGTCTTTCTACTTTCAGTTTCTCTTGCATTGAGTTCACTCTACATGAAGCATCAGAAATCAAGTTTTATGAAACTTAAGTGGACCCAATCACTCTTCTTCTCAAAGGCATTCAGGGATTCCCAATCTTGATCTGAAATTTATTGACTCGGCCACTAGGCTCAAAGCCTTCCACCAGTTGCCTCCCCCGTTTCTGGCTGATCTCTTCTATCAGTCAGTCAACCAATGGCATTCATTGGACACCTACTTTGTGCAAAGCATCATACTAAACAATTGGGAGAGTACAATATGGTTGGTAGACATGATCCTGCCCCACAAAGAGTTTAAAATCTAGAGGGGAAGACAGACAATACATAAAATGAATTACAGATGGGGTGTATATGAACATAAGTTCACAAGTTCAGAGGTTACAAAGGAAGACTAGGCTGGAGAGGTGAGCGGTTATTCGGGGAAAGCTTTCTGAAGGTTATATGATTTTAGTAGGGCTTTGGAGATGGCATGGTGGTGATTGGTCAGACATGAAGGGGGTGGGAATTCCAGGCAGGAGGGAGAGAGTGAGCAAGGGGTTGACAGAGAGAGAGATGAGATCAAGGCATAGTAGGCAGATTGGTGTTGGAAGAGTGAAGTGTGTGGGCTGGATTGTAGTGGGAGATGTGAGGATAGGTAGGATGGATTGAGTGCTTTAAAACTTATGCTAAGGAGTTTCTGCTTGATGCTGAGCTGGATGGGTAACCATTGGAGGTTTTTAAGGAATGGGGAGAAGTGAGTGAACAATTTTTTATAAAACTTATCCAGGCAGCCAAATGAAGTATCGACTGGCGTGGGGAGAGACATGGAGGCCAGTGATGAGTTTACAGATGAGATAACTGAGGCACAGAGAATAATAATAGAAATAATAATAATAATAATAATAATAGCATTTCTTAAGTGCTTACTATGTGCTGAGCTCTGTTTTAAGCACTGGGGGGGGGCGTACAAGGTAATCAGGTTGTTCCACATGGGGCTCACAGTCTTAATCCCCATTTTACAGATGAGGTAACTGAAGCACAGAGAATTTAAGTGATTTGCCCAAAGTCATACAGCTGAGAAGTGGCAGAGCCAGGATTAGAACCCACAACCTCTGATTCCCAAGCCGGTGCTCTTTTCACTAAGCCACTCTGCTTCTCTATGATCAGGAGAATACAGTACAAGAGAAATATTTTAGGATAGAAAGCAGTAACTTCCTCAATCATTTTCTGTTCAGCTCCTAACCTGCTTTGTTCTAAGTGATCTGATACTACTGATAAGCAGGGCCAAGGGTTTGATTAATTCAAAGGAGTAATTTCATCATGTCGTAATGGGCTTGATGATTGAGCTTGGCTACTTGATTTGAGTTAAGTCATTAAGTTGGGCCTGCTCCACTGCTTGTCTGCTGGGTGGCCTTTGGCAAGTCACTTCACTTCTCTGTGCCTCAGTTTCCTCATAGGTAAAATGGGGATTAAGAGTGCGGACTGTGTCCAACATGATTTGCTTGTATCTACCCAAAGTGCTTAGTACAGTGCCTTGGCTACTTGATTAGAGTCAGGTCATCAAGTTACTTGACTCAATCAAATAGCCAGGCTTGACTTGATTAGATCAAGTCATCAGGAACACCCAGAGTGGTCAAGCAAGCCTAGGACACAGGAGAAGGTCAGAGAGAAAGGGGGACAAATACAAGGCCTTGACCATTATGCTTCCACATTCTCCTCCTTATGTGCTTTTAGCACAACAAACAAAGCAGAGTCAAGGTGCTATGTCTCCAGGACTCATTCAGCTCCAGATTGCTTGCACTTATCTGGCTGCTGCTCACATGAGAAACTTTTTGCAGGTAGACTTTGAAGGTTGGGCAACTGAAAGCAAAAAGCCAATCTGATGTTGGAGTTGGAAGTCTTATGGTCTGAATCTCATCATATCCTGAACATCCCATTCCTATATGACCTCTCTCCCTCCCCAAGTTCCTTGCTACAGGCCAGTTTGAGCTTTCTCATTGTTTGCTCTTTGTGCAACTGTAACAGCAACTTTAAGAAAATATAAAACAGCAGTAAAGGAAACCAATATCATCAAGAAGTCATAACCCCTATGTTCCAGCCACAAAAAGTCAAAGTCATAATCAGTCAAGTTTCAAGGGACTAATGCATGAGTATTCCTAATAGTGCATGGATCAGTGTGGTAGCAGTTTGGAGGAAGAGGAAGGGGTGGATTTTATTGATATTGTGAAAATAGAACTGGCAGGATTTGGTGAGTAAATGCAAAAGACTTGTATGAGTTGAAGAATATGCCAGTATTGTGGGCTTCTGATACTGGGAGGATAGTGGTATGGTCAGCAGAGATATAAAAATCTTCTCCCATGACACCCTTACTCTGATCTTTCAATATCTCATTCATTCAGTCATATTTATTGAGTGCTTACTGTGTATCTCCAAACTAATCACCTCGTCCCTGCCCCTGACAACTGAGTTTTCACACCACTTTCCCCTTCCCCATCTTTTGACTTTGCCAAATCCTATCACTCAATTAATCAGTGGTATTTACTGAATGGTTACTGTGTGCAGAGCACTGTGTTCTGAGCTTGGGAGTGTTCAGTACAATAGTTAGTAGACACAATCCCTGCCCTCAAGGAGCTTCTAGCGTAGAGGAGGGGGCAGTCATTGAAATAAACTACAGCAAGGGGAAATGGCAGAGTGTAAGGATACATAGATAAGTGCTATGGGGCTGGGGTGAGTATCTAAGGGCTTAAGGGATACACAGCCAGGTATTCAATGCAAGGGCAGGGCTGGTAGGAGAATGAGGGTTTAGTCAGGGAAAGCCTCTTGGAGGAGATGTGTAGGGCTGAGGGGAGGGTGACTATCAAGTGCCTGAAGTGTTCAAATCCAAATAGGTGACACAGAAGGGAGAGGAAGTAGGGGAAAAAAGTTTTTAATTGGGGAAGTATGAACTGAAATAGGGAGAGATAGGAGGTAGAGAGAAGGTTTAAGCCTCCCCGGTCCTCCTATCTGACCCTTCCCAGATTAACCCTGTAATCACTCTCTCCCATAGCCTGCCTAGCACTTAGGTTCATTGATGAAATTATTTGGATGTACTGTTCTTTTTGATGCATGACTATTTTCCAAATAGACTTCAAGATCTTTAAAAGACCATATCTTATATTTCTCTTGTAATATTCATCTCCGGTGCATTGCACAATGCCTATTCTCAATACTGTTATTAGTACTATCTCCTCCCCCTTCAACTTTCTCTTCTACCTTATTCTCTCCTGCCTTCCTTTGCATTTACTCTTCTATAATCTTCAATCTGATTGACAAAGGAAAATGAAGTCTATTAAATCTTCTGCCTCTCTCACAAGGCCATGAGACACTGACACTTATTAGGGTGAACATCAAGAAATATAATGACTCCACAGAACATATTTTGTTTATTTTGTAGCCACAACTCATGGTGACAGTGCAGTTTCTCATCTTGTCAGGAAACATGGTGAATTTTAGAATATCTGCTTTTCCTTCCAAAGTCTTCATCATCTTTGATCTAGAATAAAGATTAATTAGCAAACATAGGCCAAGTCCTGAAGCCTAGTTGATTCATTTAAATCTTCCATTTGCCCCTAGAGTGGTGGTAATGTTCCTTAGCGGCCTGAGAAATGGATTTTAATAACAATAATAATGGTGTATGTTAAGCACTTGCTATGTGCCAAGCACTGTTCTAAGCACTGGGGTAGTTACAAGGTAATCAGGTTGTCCCACATAGGGCTCACAGACTTAATCCCCATTTTACAGATGAGGGAGCTGAGGCACAGAGAAGTTAAGTGACTTGCCCAAGATCACACAGCAGACAAGTAGCGGAACGGGGATTAGAGGTCACGTCTTCTGGCTCCCAAGCCCATGCCATTTTCACTAAGCCAAGCTGCTTCTCTATTTGACCTTTGCAATTGACTGAGCAACTTTGGATGTTCTATAGAGCTTGATGAAGTGAAATCAGTTTCTGACAAAAGTAAAATGTACTCAATGAAATCAGTTCTAATATTTTAATTAATTTTTATGGTGTATGTTAAGTGCTTATTTTGTTCCAGGCTGAGGTAGATACAAGATTCATTCATTCAATCATATTTATTGAGCGCTTACTGTGTACTAAGCACTTGGGAAGTACAAGTCAGCAACATATAGAGACAGTCCCTACCCATCAATGGGCTCACAGTCTAGAAGGGGGAGACAGACAACAAAACAAAACATGTAGACAGGTGTCAAAATCGTTAGAACAAATAGAATTAAAGCTATATGCACATCATTAACAAAACAAGTAGTAAATATGTACAAATAAAATAGAGTAATAAATCTGTACAAATATATATACAGGTGCTGAGGGAAGGGGAAAGAGGTAGGGCGGGGGGATGAGGAGGAGGAGAGGAAAAATTGGTTTGGTCACAGTCCATGTCCCACGTGGGGCTCACAGTCTTAAGCCCCATTTTACAGATGAGATAACTGAAGCACAAAGTTAAGTGACTTGTCCAAGGTCACATAGCAGACAAATGGCAGAGCTGAGGCAATCTGTTGATTCCCAGTCTCTTGCTCTTTCCACTAGGCCATAGCTTCCTAATCTAATTTAATCAATGGCATTTTCAGGTCCTTCTGACTACCAGGGCCATGCTCTATCCATTAGGCCATGCTGCTTCTTTAAAATTGTTCACATATAAGCACAGAAAACAGAACTCACATTTTAAAGACTTAGCAGAGCCTTGTATCAAGCAGTGTGGTATAGCAGCTGTCAGCTGGCAGATAACAGCAACAGACAGATGAGCCCAGCGTGCGGCAGTCAGGGATAAGGATTCTCTCCATGAGCAGAGACTTTAACAACATCAGAAGACCAAGAGACCGATTCCAAAGCTGTGGAAGGCTGGCTACTAGCTCATCTGTACAGCAGAGAAAAATAACCTACTAGAGAGAGCACAGGCCTGAAAATCAGAGGACTTGGGTTCTAATTTTGGCTCTGCAACTTAGCTACTGAGTGACCGTGGGCAAGTTTCTGTATCTTACATCCCTCTTACATTTCAGTTTTCTCATCTGTAAAATGGAGATTAAATATGTGTTCTTCCTTTGCCCTAGACTGTGAGCTCCATCTAGGAAAGGGAGTGGGTCTGACCTGATCATTTTACATCTACCCCAGGGTATATACAGTGCCTGACACTTAGTAAGCACTTAACATATATTATAATTGTTGTTATTATTAATAAAGGACAGTTCTGTGTGCACAGTGTGTGAAACAGATTGCCAACAGCACCTAAGACCTTTCAGCCAAGCTTTAGAGAATGGATGGGCTCTCCTATCCACATCAGTATTTTTAATTTTGGACATCTGTACCATTACATTTCAATCAATGGTTGTATGGTAAGGGAGAGTGCTTTTCACTATTTTCTTGTTTAAAATAGGGCTTAATTTTTAAAACAGCTTCAAACCATTCAGTTAGGAAATGATTTGAAATAGCCATAAAACATTTTCTGATTATCTTTTTTATCTGCATTAATCCTTACCACAGTACTTAATAAATGCCATAATAATCATTAATAACTGGAAACTCAAGACACTTTACAACCATAATCCAATTGGCAGATTTGTAGAACTGGGAGATGAGAGGACAGGTACTAAATTATCAACATGATTTCAGAATTAGACTAGGAAGGCAAATGTGAATTCTGAAGAAAAAGTAAACAGAGGAGAAATCTGGCCCCAGGATCAGTTACTCTAGATCAATCCTGTCTATTATTTCTTCCCCTAAAGAAAACAATTACCTCATCGGCTCCATTTCAATTAATCAATTGTATTTACTGAGCACCTACTGTGTGCAGAGCACCTTAATAGTCAATCAGTTAGTGTTATTTATTGAGCACTTACTGAGTGCAGAGCACTTCACTAAGCTCTTGGGAGAATATAATACAACAAAGCTGCTAGGCCGGTTTCCTGCCCAAAATGATTTTACAAACTGGAGGGGGAGACAGACATGAATACAAATGAATACATTATGAATATGTACATAAGTGTGAAGGGGCTGAGGAGAGGGTGAATACCAATTGCCCAAAAGGTACAACAGTTGGGAGAGTACAATACAATTAGTAAGCATGATTCCTGTCCTCAAGGAATTGGTAATCTAACAGGGGAAGTAGACGCTAGAATAAGTAGTTGGAGAAACGTCTTTTTGTCAGGCTTAAAGCTAATGCTATCCTCGTTCCTTTCCCCAAACCCAGGCTGTTTCCTCTGGAGGAAAAAGTGGTTTAAGATGATTTTGTTAGAAATGGAATCTAATATCCAGCTACAAAAAAATATCCCAGAGGAGAATATGGCAGCAAAGGTAATTGCAGAGTAAGAGCTAGTGCTGTCAATTGACAGAAGAAATTTGAGATCTTTGTTTTTGGTGGCATATGCTTGTCTCCCTCCCACACCATCTTGGGTAGTCATCCATTATTTTATCTGACACTGCTTGTCAAAACTTACCACACAGCCCATAGTTTGGAGTGATAATAGCTCTGGTGTCATGCTCTGAAATGAAAACTGGGGTGGGTATAAAGCCTAATGGCATATTAATTAGATGTTAGATGAGTAGATACCTAGTAGAGTAGTGCCTAGGAGGTGAAGAACAAAGTAATGGAGGACCAGAGGAGAATGTAAACTCAGTAGCCATCCCCACCCAAAGAATAAACAGAGCTCTGTCTTTCCACATGTCTGGGGCTTGTCAAATTGAGACTCTGGAGGCCACTTTCACAAAGCTGGCACCCTTTATTCCCTCTCTGTGCACTTCTCATCATGATGATCTTGGCCAACAGGGTGGATGACTTCCTTTTGCTAAAAAGGGAACTCTTCCAGAAAAGAGATTTGTCCAAGGTCACACAACCCAGGGCTCTACCTATCTCTTGTGCAAGGTGCATGATAAAGGCATGAATTGCCAAATCAAATTCATTTGATTTGGATTGAACCTGGATGCCCTTATCTGTTCATTCTCCACCCAGCTGAAGGGGTTGATTTATGGTATGTTCATGAGGTACATCCTGTTATTGGTTTCTGCAGACAGGATCTGACTGATGGGAAGATCAAGTCTACCAATTTTATGATGCAGTGAAATCATAGTGGGGCACAGAGACTGATAAAATGTTTCTGCCCAGCTTTTCCTGACAATGTTGTGTCAACGTTGTGTCCCAGCTCCTCAGGAGACAAGGAGGGAGTAGGTCTTGGTCACAACCACTGTCCTGGACAGAGAGGAGGCAGAGGAAAAACTGAAACAGCCCTTCCTCGCCTGCCTCCTCATAAGAGATCATGCCGGCCCAGGGCATTCTCCTCCATAACCCCCCTGTGGATACCACTCTTCTTGGGTGGTGGAGGAGGAGAGAAGAGAGGGAACAGAGAGGGGCTCAGCTGAGGTGGTGTCATTGAAAGGGGACAGAGGGGCTGCTCTTGGAGGCGTAGAAGTTAGGTTCACCGAAATGTCCCAACTTCCCCTTTCCTGGCTCCATCTCCTTGTCTCTTGGCCAGCTACTAATGTAGTTTAAACCACTTAGTAGATGAGGCGATGACATACAGAAACAGCTTACCCGGTCATCTTGTAGGACTTTGTCAGATAATCACGTCATAGGTCAAAATGGGCTTTGGCCCATTCCAGTAGCTATTTCTCCATTTGGAAAATGGGTGTACAAATTGTATTTTTAAAATGAAAGCCACTTAATAGCATCTCAGAATCTGTAAGCAAAATTCCAGAATTTGTCTACTTGGGGATTTAATTTTGAATTTCTCCTCAGAAACCTCAATTCCCTTTTAGTAAAGTACCCTATCTATACTATCCCACCCCAGCTATTATCTGCTCTTTCCGGTTTTGAAGAAGTGCTGTACTCCTTTCCTGTCACTCAGTGAGCTAAGCTTTTTTCCTTCACTTTGCAGTTAGTCTTTATGAATGAAATGTGATTAAGTCTAGCAAAACATCATAACAGCATATGGGGAGCCTTCCTGTAGTGCCAGTTTGCTATTTCAGTCTAATAACAGATTAAAAAATCCAATTAGACAGCTTGAAAAAAGGAAGCTGAAGTTAAAAATATCCAACTGTTTGAGTCAGCACAGCAGGGAATGGTTTATAGGCCAATCATTCACGGTGAATAGGATCTTAGTGGGGAGAAACTGGCTTTTACAGCCCATTAGAATAATAATTTTTTACTCCTCAGATTGCTGCTTTAAGCATTCTACTTAATTATACTTTCTCAAACAGCAGTCATTCCCTCTATCTTTATGGGCATGGAGACACGTTTATTCGCCCACACAATCCCACTCTTGAGTGTTTAGGGATTTGAGTTGACCTCAAGGGAAGACAAACAGATGGTTTAGAAAATGAGAAATTATATTTCACTCAATAGGTCATACACGCATAGAATAATAGCTATTTCTACATCTACATTGCACACACACACAAATATATATATATATATATATATATATATATATATATTCACACAAACACACACATATATTTGCACATATATTTTTAAACCATGCTTTTCATTTTTTGGTTCACAGCAAATGAAATAAATTATGGATTGCAGGAAATATTTAACCATGATTTGGCTAGAAAAATCATTTATGTGTCCAGTAAACCGAAATTACTTTTGAGAATTTAGCATCCTTTTCTAATTGAAAAATCCACTTGGTACCTGGCATTTGTCTTTGGGCATTTGAGTGTACTTAGAGTCAGCTGTGGGGAAAGGAAGAAGGAATATTACCCCATGACAAAGCAGCAACAGACTCTTTACAAAGAATTTGAATATGGATTGAGTTTCATTATAAATTATAAAGCTGCTTACTTAGTGTGGGTGAGGTTTTGGTTTTTCTCAGTTCTCATTCAACATAGTGTACCATGTGACTGAGTAACCTTTATAGTTCAGGCTCCTGTATATAAGCCTCACACTATTGTATGTCCATTAACCATAATCAGTACATATAATTGGGAAGCATTTTCAGTGGTTCAGATGGCAGGGAAGTGCTTAACAATAAGCAATGGTTTCTGTGAATATTGTAAGGCTCTTTCTGACATGCCCTCTAGCTCTTCCATTTGTGGATTGATCACAATGCAGCCAGTTCTCTGGAAGTCTGGATAGGGGTTAAAAAGCCATGCCCAAACTACCCAGAGACACAAATAAGTGCTTTCACAGTTAAGTGAGGCATGAGTTAATCTTCTAGTTTTCCATTTCACCTTCTGCTTAAGCTGCTTTAAAATGCCCACCTTACTAAAATACACATTGGGAAACAAAACTATGAATAGTATCCTGTCATTACTGCAGCTGTGAAGACTGGTGATCTTATTTTAATCACCCATTGAGAGCTCGTTAATCTATTTAGCTTTCTCTCTGTTCTCCTCACAGAAACAGTCCTCTGCCTCAAGAAGTTTGGGTAAAGGTCTTAACATATTATCAGTTTAGTAGGATGAAGTGACTAATTGGTGAAATCTTCCCACTTCACTCTTTCAGTCTTCAACAGAAGATACTAATGATCAGTGAACAGGCCTAAAGTTGGACTTAATGAAAGAGAAAGGTAGTAGGATGTAGGCTAGAAAAGTAATTAACTGGGTAACCTAACCTAAAAAATTGAGAGCTGTTTACAGGTCTCAACCACCCGGTTTTTAATATTGATCTTTCCAGGTTTTTCTGATCACTCTCTTTTTCTTTCTTTTCTCCCTTCATCCCTCCTGCCTGTAAACTCACTGTGGGCAGGGAACGTGTCTACCAACTCCTTTACATTGTAATCTCCTAAACACTTAATACAGTGCTTTGTGTGGAGTAAGTGCTCAATAAATAATAATAATGGCATTTATTAAGTGCTTACTATGTGCAAAGCACTGTTCTAAGTGGTGGGAAGGTTACAAGATGAACAGGTTGCCCCACGGGGGACTCACAGTCTTAATCCCCATTTTACAGATGAGGGAACTGAGGCACAGAGAAGCGAAGTCACTTGCCTAAAGTCACACAGCTGACAACTGGCTTTCCCAAAGTCACACAGCTGAAAATTGGTGGAGCCGGGATTTGAACCCATGACCTCTGACTCCAAAGCCCGTGCTCTTTCCACTGAGCCATGCTGCTTCTCAAATCTGAGGGATTGATCAATCTTTTCTTTATACTTTTCTCCCTGCCTTCTTTTGTGCTTAAAATACCCTCTTAAGCCATGCTTATTATTATTGTGGTGTCTGTTAAGCACTTACTATATGCCAAGCCCTACTCTAAGCATTGGGATAGACATAAGATAATCAGATCAGACACAGTCCATCTCTCACCTGAGACTCACTGTCTAAGTAGTCTCCCCTTCCCTTAGACTCCCCTTAGGCTCACAGTCTAAGGGGAGGGACAAGCAGATTATGTGCCCCATGTGGGACAGGGACTGTGTCCAACCTAATTAACTTGCACCTACTCCAGCACTTAGAACAGTATTTGATGCATAGTAAGTGGTTAACAAAAGCCATGAAAAAACAGGTATTTAATTTCCATTTTACAAGTGAGGATGCTAAGATACAGAGAAGTTAAGTGACTTGCCAATGGTCACGGAGCAAGCAAGTGGTGGTTCCAGGAATAGAATCCAAGTCTCCTGGCTCCCACTAATCCACTAATTCATACTGTTTCATGATGTTTTCTTAGGACATTGCCTTGATTCCTTCAAAAGTCTCCTGAAATCAACTTTATTGCCTAAGGCCTGCATGCACTAGAATTCCTGCCCATGCCTTGTATTCAGAATTCTGCTGCAGAACTACTGCAGGAGTTTTCAAGCCCATATCTTTGGGGTCCTGAATCTCCACAAGGCCAATATGTAAGATAGGGGTTACTATAAATATTGGTTTTGGAAAATATTTTCCACACTTGTCTTCCCCCATCATAGCATCTGTATCCCCCATTACAGTAAAAGCTACTCATGAGCAGGGAATATGTCTTTGGCTTTTTTTAAAAAATGGCATTTATTAAGCACTTACTATGTGAAAAACATTGTTCTAAGCACTGGGGAGGTTACAAGGTGCTCAGGATGTCCCACGGGGGGCTCACAGTCTTAGCCCCATTTTACAGATGAGGGAACTGAGGCACAGAGAAGTTAAGTGACTTGCCCAAAGACACACAGCAGACAATTGGCAGTCGGAATTTTGAACCCATGACCTCTGACTCCAAAGCCCATGCTCTTTCCACTGAGCCACGCTGCTGCTGCTTCTCTTTGGCTTATGTTGTCTTTTCCCAAGTGCTTAGTAGAGCATGCCAAACTCAGTACTCATGCATAATCCTTCTCTGCATTTCAAGTAGCCTCTCTCCTGTGCCTGCCTACACCCAGCTTAAAGGCAGGAATGAGACCATACCACAGCTGCTACTGATATTTACTGGTGGTGGCTCCTTTGAGCTATAGAACATTGGAAATTGGGGGAAGAGTTCAACTGCAGAAATTGGAAGTTGAAGAAAGCAGGATAATCATGCCACCGCAACTGCTCCGTTGGGTATGTTTGCTAATTCAGGAACTCTGCCTTTCTGTAGCTGTGTCATTGTTCAGGCAATCATTCAGTGGTATTTATTGAGCACTTACTGTTTGAAGAGATCTGTACTAAACACTTTGGAGAGTACTATTAGGAGACAATTCCCAGTTTTCAGGTAAAGTACTTATTTCTGCCCTGCAACTTCATCTTCTTCTCTTCAAGTGTCTGAGAATGATTTCCTGCATGAAGTTGAGTAAACTGGAACAGGTCACAGAATCTATACTCTAAGAAGTGTTAAAGAACATATTGGATGTGGTTTAGGGCACAGATTTTTTTTTTTTTCAAATCTAGAATGTGGTCTAGCTGAACACTGGAATTGCTTTCTGCAGCACAGATTCCAAGTGGGTTGGTTACAGCCCCATAATTCACTTAGGAACAGCCAATTCTTCAACCAGTGAAACCCAACAAAGAGGAGATTTGCTGCACCCTTAATGGCTCTGGCCCACTACTATTTGCACATCTAATTGCAGTTACTTTTATATTTCTTATCACAATCTCATGAGGCTAGTTAGTATATGGTCATAACTGAGTCAAAAGAGATGGTATGCACAGATTCCTGATCTGTAAAATAGGAATACTGCTGTAGCCCTAACTTTGACAAGCTGTTGGCAAAAGAACTGTGAATAATAAGAACTTCCCCAGGAAGCAACAGTGATGATTCCTTAGATTTCCTGACAGCACTGTCTTTACTCAGACACTCCGTGACTTGTGGCACACTCCATTCATTGAGAATATAGTCTGAGGCGCCTGGAACTGCCAAGGAGTCAGGCTCAACATCCCCAGGTAGCTTATAGAATAATTAGCAAAATCTATTCCAAATGAATAAAACCACCTTTTAAGAAAATTTTATTTTCCATTTTAAAAGTTAAATACTCTAATCGTTTTTCTCTGAAAGTAATTACCAAATGACTAATAAAATGAAACTTATTGAAACTAACTGTTTAATGCATCCTTCCTCAGTACTGAAGCCAATTCTCCATAAATTGCATTTTAATGGTTCTTTTGGGATTTAATGATCACCTTGTTAAAATTGGACTAAGCAGATCATTATTTACTATATAAACACAATTTCACAATTACTCTAGAGGAGACTATCTCCACTGGCTGGCCAGCTTACCTAAGATACCTCATCAGAGCACAGATTTTATTATGGCACCGTTTGAAGCACTGAGGTAAATACAGGTTAATCAGTTTGAACATAGTTTCTCTCCCACAGGGGCTCAAAGTCTACGTAGGATAGTTACACCCTTAAATATAAAGAATCTTGTTTAAAGTCCAAGTGTAACTACTATTCTATATAAAAAAAGTTCATTTCTTCAAGCAGATTTCAGTGTATTTAATCTCTCTGACTCTGAAATCTTGTACTTTCTGCCTTTGAGACGTGTTCCTCTCATCATTATCAACAACAACACTGACTGATTACCTACTCTTCCCGGTAACTGTCAAGACTGTGGCAGCTGCCAGAAGAAAACATCAGTTGAAGATGAATTTGAGATCAAAGGGCTATTGGCAGCAAAATAAGTAATACATTAAACAACAACTTAAGGTCCTCTTAACCTGGATGAAGGGACACATATTGACATTCTTATTGTGGGATACGGAAGCTAAGAAGCAAAGATTCTTAGGCTAAAGGGGATTCCCTAAGGAATGTGTATTCTAAGGAGTTTGAAAGGGTGTGTGTATCCTGTACTGAGAAGCATCATGGTCTAGTGGAAAGAGCATGGGCTTGGGAGTCAGAGGACATGGGTTATAATCCTGGCTCTACCACTTGTTTGCTGTGTGACCTTGGGCAATTCACCTGTTTTCAGTGCTGTTTCCTCATCTGTAAAATGGGGATTCAATACCTATTGAGCCCTGTGTAGGAAAGGGACTGTGTCCAACCTAATTATCTTCTATCTACCTCATGCTTAGTACAATGCTTGACACATTTAAGCATTTAACAAGTACCATAGTCATTATTATTATTATCATCGTTATTTTCCACACCCATCATTACAGACGGGTGGAAATAGCTCCAAACCCACCACAGACCATGAAAGAATTAGGAAAATAGCAACAGTACATCAAGGATATTATTGTATATTCCATCATCTTGGAGATGTCTTATGAAGAACATTCTTTTCATGGCTTTTGCTCTAACACTCAATTAATTCAGTGACTCAGAGTGATGTAGAATAGCAAAGCTCTTAGATCTGATAGTTTTCCCACCGAGACCTACAATTGAGGTTGGGTCATGCTGCTTGGGCCGCCTGCCTTGAGCAAACGCCACCATCTTTGAGAAGACAAAGAGAGCTGGCAATGGGAATGGTCTCAGAATCTCATTTTTCTCCACTCTTGGCAAAATTCAGCCAGGGAGTGGTTGGATTAACTATTGAAGAATTTTATGAACATTGCCCCTCAGGATTGAAATGCCATTTATATCCCCAATGAAACATAGACGATAAGGTCTCTGTTGCATATCAGATAGAGGATAAATGCAGGAATCAGTGCTTTACAAAACTGTTTTTCACCATAAGTAGGTCTTGGCTTGATTTGCTACTGAAAAGCTTTGACAGCCCTAAAAAATTTGCCAAGACGTTACAACTCAGTAAGTGATATGACTGGCTTCATTATTAGTAGTACAAAGACTTTACTACATTCTTTGTGGGCATTGCTCACCAACTATGTTGTATTATACTTTCCCAGTGCTTAGTACATTGCTCAGCACACAGTAAGTTCTCAGTAAATACTATCACTATGTAGATGTTCCTGACCACCCTTCTAATGCCTGCTTTCTATCACCCCCAACTCCACTGACCTTCCCCACTCACTAACTTAAACACACACTTGAGTTCATCATCTCTAGTCACTGTGCAATCTCTACCCTCACCAACTCTGAAATCCCAATGGCTAACCACAATCTCCTTACCTTCTCTCCCACACACCCCTCCTTGTAAATCTGTCCTTGTTTCCCCACAGAGACCTCTGATCTTTTGACCCATTCAGTTTTTTCAAGTCATCGTCCCCTTTTAGTCTCCACACCCAAACAGCTTCCCTTGATGACCAAATTGACAACTTCAACACCACCCTACCCACTAAACTAAATTTACTTATTCCCCTTTCCCATAGCCAATTTCATACCCCTAACCCACAGCTCCAGATCACCTCCATGATCTGCTTCCTTTGTTTGGTGCACGAGCTCAGAGTGCTGCTGGTGGAAATTCATATATCAGGCTCACCTCATCCACCTTAAAATCATCCTTGCCTGCTTTAATTTTGCTTTCTCCTCTGCCCAGCAACATTATTTCTCCTTATTGATTGCCCATTGCCCTCACCAGTTGTTTCAGATGTTCAACTCCCTCTACAAACCCATTGTTCCCCCACCAATCCCATTTCTTACCCCTAATGACAGGGCCACATACTTTATTTAGAAAATTGAAACCATCAGGTATGATTTCCCTAAAATCTTCCCTGCTCTTCACCAGTCCCTCCCTCCTCCTGCCCCTTCTTCAACTTTCCCATCTTTCCCATGAGTATCTAAAGAGATCTTCCACCTCCACTCAAAATGCACTCATTCCACCTGCATCTCTGACCCATCCCTTCTCACATTATCAAAATGTTTGCCCCCTCCTTTCTTCCTGACTGCCATTTTCAACTGTTCATCATCATCAATCATATTTATTGAGCGCTTACTATGTGCAGAGCACTGTACTAAGCGCTTCTTCACTTTCCAATGGGTGGTTCTCCACAGTTTTCAAACTTGCACATGTGTCCCCTATACTAAAAAAATTCCTCTTGACCCCACAGCCCCCTATAGTTATCATCCCATCTCTCTCCTAACATTCCTGTCCAAACTCCTTGAGTGAGTTGTCTACACCTGCTGACTCCCCTTCCTCTCTTCCAATTCTCTCCTTGACTCCCTTCAGTCTGGCTTTGGTCATCTTCACTCCACAGAAACCACCCTTTCTAAAGTTCCAAACGATTTCTTTCTTGTCAAATCCCAAGGCCTCTACCACCCTAATCCTCCTTGACCTCAACCTCTCAGCTGCCTTCGACACTTGGTGACCGCCCCCTTCTCCTAAGAACATTATTCAAGCTTAGCTTCACAGCTTCACTGTCCTCTCCTGGTTCTTCTCCTATCACTGTCGCCTCTAATTCTCAGTCTCTTTCATGGATTCCTACTCTGTCTCTCACACCCTAACTCTGGGAGTCCCTCAAGGCTCAGTTCTGGTGGGAAATGAAAAAACCTGCACTGCAGGGCAAGGCAAGATGGGATTGAGTGTCCTCGGTGTGGAGGAGAGCCGGTGCCATTCTCTAGGAGGAAGCTTGGCTGAGTGTACAATGGTGGGGTGGCAATTTGTGCATGGCAGCAGCTTTTATTTCCTTAGCTCCATGCATGCTGAGCATGTAGCGATCACAGCCTATCTGGGAAGGGGAGGAAAGGCAGGAGTGTTTGAATTACAGAGGCCTTACTAGGTCCTTTCTTCATCACTAGTGAAGTAAAAGAGAGCTCCGAACCAAGCCTAGGCCTGATTAAACTATTCTAGTGCTTGGCATGTAAAAAGAATGTTATGGGCTTACAGTTTCAGCTCTCTGGGAAATTCAATAGGCTGAGAGCATCACTGAAAGTCCTCTAGTACTCCTACAGAAGCTCTTCTGTTCATACTCTGGAAGCATGTACAGAAAAGATGTGCACTTGATTATAAACCACTTCTTAGAATTAATAAAGCACTATGAACTAACAATTAGTCTGAAGAAGACTCAGCTCCACATCTAGAAACTCTATGTATCATAAATGTAAAGCTGAAAGCTAGCACTCAAAGCTGTTTCCTGAGGGGCTTGTTATCCAATAATGCAAAAAGGAGGCAGATGTCAAAACAAGTATCTACAGTCTAGTTTCTGAGGGGCCTTGTCCCCCTATGTCCACCTCCCATCCCTGACAGCCTGCAAGTAGGGGTCCCTGCTTCCCAGTGCCCTTAGGCACAGTGAGTTGGTTTGACCAGATGAGATGGCATGTAGGCATGGGCCAGTTGGGGACAGGGCACACGGACCTGAGTCCCCATTTACCATTCTGCTGGGGTCAACCCCAGGGCTCTGACTCTGCCAACATTTCCAGGACACACAGAGGACCATGCACTGGTGGGTCCTGGGCCTCCACAGTCAGTAATGGGCATGCCCCTGAATCTTCCCCCTGGGACCCAGCTTGGACCATCCAAAACCCTGACTCTTCCCCCAGTGACCCAAAATGGACCATCCAGCACCCCTGGATCTCCCAGCCATCTATTACAATGGTAGCAAATGGGCAGAGGAAGCATAAAGTGAAGAACAGTGCTTTGCACATAGTAAGCACTTAATAAATGCCATTATTATTGTTGTTGTTATTATTATTATTATTATTGTTATTATTATTATTATTATTTAGCAGCTTGACTAAGGAATCCAGAGATTCAGGTTCTGAGCCTTGGGCCTGAGACATATTTGTATCTGACGGTCCACAAGTCTGTGTGGATTTGTGGTGCGAGTTTCTCTGCATATGTGTAGCATTGGGTGGTTGAGTGTGGATCCGTCCCAACTGCTGTTGGGGGTATAGTGACTTTAGACCTCTCTGACCCAACTGGAAACCTGAAGGGGGACCCCAATAACCATCTCTCTAATTACTTTGGCACCCTCAAGTTGTCACCATCATAGGAAGCCCCCACCCTCACAGATTACTGCCAGGGGAAAGGTCATTGAGTGGCTAACCCAGCACAGTAGCAGGAATTTAAAGAAGACTGAAAGAGTTATGCTGTTTGGGGGTTGGGGGTGGGTGGGTGTGTGTGTGTGGTGGGGGGTGGGGCAAGGTGGGTGTCAAAATCATTCATCATCATCAATCGTATTTATTGAGCGCTTACTGTGTACAGAGCACTATACTAAGCGCTTGGGTAATACAAATTGGCAACATATAGAGACAGTCCCTACCCAACAGTGGGCTCACAATCTAAAAGGGGGAGACAGAGAACAAAACCAAACATACTAACAAAATAAAATAAATAGAATAGATATGTACAAGTAAAATAAATAAATAGAGTAATAAATATGTACAAACATATATACATATATACAGGTGCTGTTGGGGAAGGGAAGGAGGTAAGATGGGGGGATGGAGAGGGGGACGAGGGGGAGAAGAAGGAAGGGGCTCAGTCTGGGAAGGCCTCGTGGAGGAGGTGAGCTCTCAGTAGGGCCTTGAAGGGAGGAAGAGAGCTAGCTTGGCGGATGGGCAGAGGGAGGGCATTCCAGGCCCGGGGGATGACGTGGGCCGGGGGTCGATGGCGGGACAGGCGAGAACGAGGTACGGTGAGGAGGTTAGCGGTGGAGGAGCAGAGGGTGCGGGCTGGGCTGTAGAAGGAGAGAAGGGAAGTGAGGTAGGAGGTTGCAAGGTGATGGAGAGCCTTGAAGCCCAGGGTGAGGAGTTTCTGCCTGATGCGCAGATTGATTGGCAGCCACTGGAGATTTTTGAGGAGGGGAGTAATATGCCCAGAGCATTTCTGGACAAAGATAATCAGGGCAGCAGCATGAAGTATGGATTGAAGTGGAGAGAGACACGAGGATGGGAGATCAGAGAGAAGGCTGGTGCAGTAGTCCAGACGGGATAGGATGAGAGCTTGAATGAGCAGGGTAGCGGTATGGATGGAGAGGAAAGGGCGGATCTTGGCAATGTTGCGGAGCTGAGACCGGCAGGTTTTGGTGACGGCTTGGATGTGAGGGGTGAACAAGAGAGCGGAGTCGAGGATGACACCAAGGTTGCGGGCTTGTGAGACGGGAAGGATGGTAGTGCCGTCAACAGAGATGGGAAAGTCAGGGAGAGGGCAAGATTTGGGAGGGAAGACAAGGAGTTCAGTCTTGGACATGTTGAGCTTTAGGTGGCGGGCAGACATCCAGATGGAGATGTCCTGAAGGCAGGAGGAGATGCGAGCCTGGAGAGAAGGGGAGAGAGCAGGGGCAGAGATGTAGATCTGGGTGTCATCAGTGTAGAGATGATAGTTGAAGCTGTGGGAGCGAATGAGATCACCAACGGAGTGCGTGTAGATCACCAACGGAGTGCGTGTAGATCGAGAACAGAAGGGGACCAAGCACTGAACCTTGGGGAACCCCCACAGTAAGAGGATGGGAGGGGGAGGAGGAGCCTGCAAAAGAGACTGAGAATGAACGACTGGAGAGGTAAGAGGAGATCCAGGAGAGGACAGAGTCTGTGAAGCCAAGGTCAGATAGCATGTTGAGGAGAAGGGGGTGGTCCACAGTGTCAAAGGCAGTTGAGAGGTCGAGGAGGATTAGGACAGAGTATGAGCCGTTGGATTTGGCAAGCAGGCGGTCATTGGTGACCTTTGAGAGGGCAGTTTCCGTGGAATGTAGGGGACGGAAGCCAGACTGGAGGGGGTCGAGGAGAGAGTTGTTGTTGAGGAATTCTAGGCAGTGCGTGTAGACAACTCGTTATAAATTCTGGGAACTGGAGAAAGGGTAAAGATGGAACAGACAGCAGCAAATCAAATCTGTCAGTATTAATGGATAACTAAATAATAAATCCTGTGACCAATTTATACCTTTAAGGGGTCATCTTTTTGGTTTGAAGCCCCTTTTAAAGATCGGCATATTGTACTCTCCTAAGCACTTAGTACTATCTTCTGCACAAAGAAGAGCTCAATAAATAGCATTGATTGATTGTGAGTTGTTTTTTGTTTTTTGTTTTTACTGTTTTATAAACTGATCCTTGCTGACATCCACCAGGTTTTAAGGATTTTTATCACTGCTTCAGACTAGAGTTTTGCCCCACCCCTCTGGGGTAATCCAGAGTCCCTTGGTCCCCAGAAATTAGCTCTGAATAAATAGTGGCTATCTGGGGAATCTCAATAGCAAGTCTCCATATCAAAGAGAAGTTGATATAAATGAACAGAGGGACTTCACACATTTGAAAATAAGGTGGATATTGTGGAGATTCCTGCATAAAAATCATCAGTAGAGGAAAGAGATGATGATGAAACGCTAGTAAAGCAAACACCCCACCCCCCAAAAAAACTGTCCATTACTACTATTAATGGCCCAAGATGCAAAATGAATTATCATGCAAAAGCAAATTAATAATTTTTATTTCTGTTTTAACCTATCAGGAACTAGCATACTTAAACTGCATATTTTGCTTAAAGGTATTTGTGCAAGAGGTTTTTTTCATGTAAATGAGGGAAACCCCCAGGCTATAGTGCATCTGTTTAGGGAGGAAGGATTTTAAATCTTGTTACCTTAGCAACATTTGCTCTTGTATGCCACACACCACCTTGACCGTCTATAAAATGACAGCATGAATCGAAACCGACAGCACGAATCGCTAGAAGAAAAAAAAAAAACAGGACAAATGAAGAATTAGTGCAATCTTAATTGACTGCAATCATTTAGGGTAACATTCCTGTAGTGAAAACAGGAAAATCATATTTCCAGAATTAACTGGAAGAGGAGAGGAGGGACGGAATGAAGGTTTTTTTTTCTTTTTTTTTAAAAAAGGTAAGATGTCAGATCTAGCCAGACCTGAGAGAAAAGAGATTTTCCAAAAATACCCTTCCCACCAGTCATGCTGCAGATGTGTCCCTGTTTATCAGACGAACAGGCCATCTGCTGCAGTGTGTTTCCCTGGAAACTCCCAGCAATCCTCCTCCCCTCCCCCTCCCCCTCCCCCTTTACTTCCCAGCCTTGACTATCAGAGGTTGCTAGTGCCCTCCCCTGCAAAAACCATGGAAGTAAAGTGAGGCTGTGCCTATGATGTCACAGTCATTCTGTTGAAGGGAATCCCGGCACTAATATCTGCATTAGTGGAGCCTGCCGATGTGGGCTGGGTCTCCTTGAAAATATTGGGCTTTTCTCCATAAAAAATTATGGAGAGATATACAACTGTTACCACCTCCAAAACACGGTTCTTAACTGCCTCTAGAAATTGCTTTCTTTAAAAATAATAATAATAATGCTGTCTGCCGAAGATTGCTAGCTACCACTGACGGCTTTACAGCAAATGACTGTATGGAATTTCCTTTGCCTACATGCTCTTGAATGAAATGGGGTGTAATGAAAAATGCAGTGTTTCCTTAGCCACACTATTTGAAGTAACGGTAATACAGATTTCTTATCTTAATATTTTTCATTTTGTGGTTGCTCCTGCAGAAAACGGGGACCGGAGATAGTATCAGATGGAATAGGGCTGTTCAATAGATCGCTGTAATGCATTGTTAACCTAGTGTTTTTGATTTCTCTTGGTGGCCAGAAGATTTCATGGGTTGATGTTTATTGGAGGGTGGGGTCTATTCCTATTCCTTATTTTATATATGTTCATCCATCTCTCCATGATGAAAGTAAGGATTCAATTCTGGTTTTTAATATATAATCTCTGCTTTGTCTTAGAAATGCATCGAATCAATAGGAGATTCTTTATGATGCTAAAAAGAAGGAAAGTTACTGGAAATATATTTTATTAGGGATCTCTCCCTTATTCCAGAACTGTGGATAACTACATCTATGCTTTTATATTTTTCCTGTTCAGTGAATCATAAGAGAAAAAAAATACTTAGAGAATAAATGAAATTCCATTTTGTTTCACTGGTTTCATTTTGGAAAATGAGTGTTTAATTGTATCTTAAATAGTATATTGATCTGTTCTAAAGAACATATATATTCTTCATTCACAAAAAGTATCAATGCTACCAAGAGCTATTGTTAAAGAATGGATATACTCCCAATTGGAAAAAAAATTGCTACATTCAGAGGCTTTTGCTCTAGAAGAAAAAAAAGAAAATTGTACAATTTTCAGTTTTCTTTTTTCCCATTTCCTTCTTGAGGCCAATTTCTTGACTTCATGTTGCTACCTATATTTTCATTGGTCACATCAACAGCAGTATAAATTCTCTAATTCTGTGCCATTCAGACCTTTACTACCCACACCATATTTCATTTTCTGCCAGTACTCCCCGGCTCTTTGAATCAACACGCCAAACATTCCTTTCACACAGTTAAAGAAAAATTTCTTAACAGCATCTAGCAAGAAAAAACACGTGTCCATGCCATGGTGGCTATACATACAAAAGGCTGTCAACAAAATAGGCTTCCCTGGGAAGGCAGACCGATTTTTCTTGACTTCCAATATTCGTTTTAAGTGTTAACAAAGGAATGGCATTCCAAAATAGAAAGTGCAAGAAGTGTACACACCGGCCCAGAAAGTATTCACTAAAATATCTGGAATTAAAAAGAACTAAGCTTGAAAATCAAAATAAAAAATGACCAAAGGGACGCACTTGGAAACCTTGTGGGGGATTCATTCTGGAAACCTCCTTTCCTTGTTTTCCTCTTCCGGATTTGAGATGTGACCAAAATGACAAGGGAAAATTGTCAAGAATCTGAAATCAATCAATGATATTTATTGCTATCTGGGTGCCTGATCACAATTACTATTATCAACCTAAATTCCCATTCACTTAATGGCTCTTTGGAACATTTAACCCTTTCTAGACCTCTAGACCACCACTTCTGTAGTCACCATATCCCAAATCTTTCTCTTAATTGCAGTTACGTTACAGTCTACAATCATTTTCTGCTCTAAATCTCCTCCAACTAAGCCGTCATTTCTTCTTCTCCCACTCCCTTCTGTGTCACCCTGGCATTTGGATTTGCATATTTTATTCACCCCACTCTCAGTCCATAGCACTTATGTAAATAGCCATTATTTATTTATATTAAGGCCTGTCTCCTCCTCTAGACTGTAAATTCGGTGTGGTCAGAGAATATTTCTACTAACCCTGTTATATTGCACTTTCTCAAATGCTCGGTACAGTGCTCAGTAAACATTCCATACACATGATTGATTCAATGAGTGCCCCACCCACCTTTAAACGTGACAAAACTGTCTTGCTGCCTTTCTTGCAAGTATCTCTCGATATCTGTACTTACCAACAGCTGAAAGCCTTTTACACCATTATTGTCACTTTCCTCAACCTCAACTTCTTGACAGTAAGAAGCACTTAATGGTTTTTATTATTACTATTACTACAATTTCCTGGGGGCCCAAATCACCTGTCTCTTCAAATTCATAAACTCTGGGGACCTTCATTTGGGTAGATTTATTTTCAAGAAATGTGTGATAGCTGAACATTTGATGGAGAAGACATTGAGAAGGTAAAAAGAAAAAAACAAAACGTTTGCCCATTGCACTGAAGCCAGGACATTGTTGGACAAACAATCAATATTCAAGGGAAACCATCCCCTCATTTAGAACAGCCTGTATCCCTACTATTAATCAACCACAGATTAGGCTCAGGTGGCATCATCTCATGGCCTTGACACACGTATTACCATTAACCTAGAATGCTGGGTATGTAAGAACAGTGGCAATCTGCGCCCTTATATGGGACCAGATCATATGTAACTGTTTTAACAGACAAATCTTGGTCAAAAGAAGGAAGCAAGCCAATAGTAACAAACAACTCTATGAGACAATCAATCAGGCACACTGCTAATACAGCATATTTCAAACAATTTAAATAAATACCTTGTACTTTAGAATTATAGCATTTCCTTCTTAAAGTAGAATGATAAACAGCCTACTCTACATATTTAGACTTCAGAATATCACTGAGATTTCTCCATTTTACTTCGACCACCAATTTTAGTTAACTATAATTAAGATCTACTCTCATGAAATTCAGATTTGCATTCTACAATATGTTTTGCTGATTTTTCCTATAGTTGTATAGGTAATGGCATGCTGTCTGAGCGGGTGCATGGAAAATATGTACATTAATTTGTGTGTGCTTCCCAACCATTCTAAGGTGGACATAATGCCCTTGTCATTGATGACTGTGTGGTCATGTTGCCCTCTAGTGACTACAGTTTATAGAAGGTATAAGCCCAAAGAAAGGTTTGCAGAGAAGGAAAAAAGAGTCAAAGAGGGAAAGCAATTATAAAAAATAAAGTGGAAGATGTAGAAGGAAAAATGTGGGTGAGGAATAGAAATAACATGAAAGAGTGGATAGGGAAGAGAATAGAGAACAGGAAAATAGAACCAATTTTTACAATTGTGTGGGTCAGTGTGGATAATTCAACGACAACCTACAGAACATATGCTCTTGTTTGGTAATTAATTTCATATGAGGACTTAATGGACTTATTTATATGGCAGAGTTGTATAGTGCTTTTCCTAACAAAATAGTTTGCTGAATGCAAACACAGGCTCAAGAAAAAGAGAGAGCATTATGAATTTAAAATGTTACAGTGTCATGGTGAAGGAACAGGAGCAGACTGGACAATTCTCCATCCTTTCTTTAAGTCTAGTGCCCTACATTTCAACTTGGCTGTGTATTTGGAATGATTTTTTTGGCAGAACTGCTAATTCTTACCACTATACATTGTGCCCACCAGGGTCTTTAAGGGACTTCTGTAAGAAACAGAGGGGTCAAGGATTCCTAAATCAATCAATCAATCAATCAGTCGTATTTATTGAGCACTTACTGTGTGCAGAGCACTGTACTAAGCGCTTGGGAAGTACAAGTTGGCAACATATAGAGACAGTCCCTACCCAACGGTGGGCTCACAGTCTAAAAAAAAGTGAAGCTCAGGAACTGTCCAAACAGAGGACATTAGAGAAGACCCTAGAAATGGCAATACAGTATGTTGGGAGTGTGCCTTTTACACCAGAGCTGGAAATGAGTGTTTACACATTCTTCTCTTCAAAGAACATCAGAAGCCTGTCACTAGCAATCAGTAGAGCTATCTTCATTCATTCATTCACTCAATCGTATTTATTGAGCACTTACTGTGTGCAGAGCACTGTACTAAGTGCTTGGGAAGTACAAGTTGGATCTTCTTGTTGAGCAAAGTGTTTTCAGTGAATAAGGCTGATAGAGTCGGTTGTTACCCAGGAGATTTCAGATATTTTTTTTTAATTGTTTATTTAGTATTTTTCTTGCCGGCATTCCATGTTCAATAGTCTTTAGGCACATTTACAAAATGTAATGAGGTAATTTCCTGTTTTTATATCTGCGAGCTAAAAAACAGTAGCACAATATGAGAAGCAATGGCATCTAGCATACAGAGCATGAGTCTGGGAGTCAGAAGACCTGGGTTCTAATCCTGGCTCTGCCACTTGCCTGCTTGTGTGAGCACGAACAACTCACATAACTCCTCTGTGTCTCGGTTCCCTCATCAGTAAAATGGAGGTTAAATTCCACTTAAAATATAAACCTTGTGACGGACAAGAACTGTGTCTGATGGTGTTATCGTATATATACCCCAATTCTTAGTACAATCCAATACCAATAGTAAGTGTTTAACAAATACCACAATTAATATTATTGCTACAGTATGAAACTTTAACCTCTGCCCTGCCTCCAGTCATGCATGCCTACATCCTTTCTTAGTAGCCTGAAAATGTATGAACTTGCTACTAGAGTGCCCATTGTTGGGTAGGGATAGTCTCTATCTGTTGCTGAATTGTACTTTCCAAGAGCTTTCTACAGTGGACTGCACACAGTAAATGTTCTATAAATTTGATTGAATGAAAGAATGAATGAAATTAAAAGGTAAAAGAAGGTTGTTTTGGCTCCATTCACTACTCCTTTCATGTTAGGGTGAATAGCAGATGCAGAAATGAACTAGCTTTGGAACCTTGAGCACTGAGATGTCTGCAAAAATATTTTGAGTTCTTTAAATCTGATCTATAAGATATCTGTTCTACTGCTTCTCTCCCTTCCCCTTTGTTCCCTCCCCTCCTTCTCCACCTCTGAAAGTATTTGTTGAAATGCACAGATAAATGGCAGCTACAAGCTCAGTAGTCTGCATTGCTTGTCTCCAAATTCATTAGTGGACATTGGCTTTCTTGAGAATTCATTTCCTCATCATACATATTCAGTGTTTCTGACATTTGGTTGCTCCAGGGTATAGCTAAAGTGATCAGATGCCTCAGGGACAAGGTGGGATAGGAGCTGTGGATGACAGGGGCCAGGAGGTGGAGGGGAAGAAATAGAGAGAGAGAGACAGACAGGATATCAAAAAGAATGTGAGCTCATTGTGGGCAGGAATTGTCTCTATTGCTATATTGTACTTTCCTAAGCACTTAGAACAGAGCTCTGCAAACCATAAGCTCTCAATAAGTACAATTGAATAAATGAATGAATGGGGCAGACAGAGAAGGAGGAGACAGAGAAGGTTTCCGGGATCCTTGGAAATAAGTATTCAGAGGCTGTTTTTCTTGGTCAGCCATGGAGAGATGCATCTTAACTTGCAACTTCAGCTATGATGTCTAATTTGGTACCAAGATGTATTTTTACTCTTCACAATAATCAGTTTTATTATAATATCTCTCTAAATAGAGCTCCTAGATTCTGTTACCGTAATATATTAATGGTGCTGCTTTTGTAATTAGGAGTAGCATCCTTAAGGCTTAATAAATCATTAGTTCATTCTTACGATTGTGTCCATTCTGTTTTTGGTTTGTTTTTTTTTTCTTGTAGAGTAAGGCAACAATATTGACAGAATTTCCTCTTTGTATGCAACCATATCTTACTGAGGGAAGGTACAAAGGAAGAACAAGAACAGTTCCAAGCTCAAATGAGTTTCTTAATAATTAGGGTATTTGATTACACTCTAATGGGGGAAATAAAATTTGACCAATAGATATATTCAAAGTAAGACTCCTGCTATGTCCAAATTAGAGGTCTTGTGAAAATGTTTTGTGAAAATGGAAAGTTAAGTGAAAGTGTGCTAAATGAAGCCCTGGTGTACCCTGTGGCTGTATCATGAATGGCATATCATGTGGTATGCCGTTGTTGAGTAGGGACCATCTCTATATGTTGCCAACTTGTACTTCCCAAACGCCCAGTACAGTGCTCTGCACACAGTAAGCGCTCAATAAATGCGGTTGAATGAATGAATGAATGAATGGTATTTGGGGTTCATTTTCCCGTAGACTTACATGTTATGAATGTGGATCCATTCCAGATACTTTGGAAAGATAATATGAAATTCCTTCATTTGCAATTCTGTGTTATGTTAAACTATACTAAACTTATTTTATCTGCAAGTAATTCATCCACACTCTTCTTCCCCTCTGATGCTCATATAATAGTAGTGGGAGGAGGAATAATTTTTTTAAAAAACATATTGTGTGTAAGGCCTGGGAGAGAATGCAAAGCTGGTAATTAGACACACTGTAATAAAAAGCCTTCTCTAGATCCCATTACACTCTCCAGCTATTTCCCCATCTTCCTTCTCCCATTCCTGTCCAAACTCCTTAAATGGGTTATTTACACTCATTACTTCCTCTCCTCCAACTCCCTCCATTACCTGCTACACCTGCTTTAATAATGGTATTAAGTGCTTATTATGTGCCAAGCACTGTTCTAAGCCCTGGGGTAGATACAAGCTAATCAGGTTGGACCCAATCCCTGTCCCACAAGGGGCTCACAATCAATCTCCATTTTACAGATGAGGTAACTGAGGCACAAAGAAGTGAAGTGACTCACCCAAGTTCACATGGCAGACATGTGGCAGTGTTGGGATTAAAACCCAGGTCCTTCTGACTCCCAGGCCTATGCTCCATCCTCTAGACAATCCTGCTTTCTTCCCTGTTCACTCCACTGATGCTGCTCTCTCCAGGTTCACCAATGACCAGCATGGTTCCAAATTGAATGGTCTCTACATCATAATTTTTCTTCACCTCTTGGTTGCTTTAGACACCAATGACCACTTTTTCTGGGAATACTACATAATCTTGGTTTTACTAACACAGTTCTATCTTGGTTCTCCTCTTACCTCTCTGCTTCTTCTCAGTTTCTATTACCGGCTCTTCCTCTGCCTTCCACTCCCTATCTGTGTGTGTTCTTCAAAGGTTCTGTTCTGAGCTCCCTTGTTTCCTCAGTTTGCACTCACTTCCTTGGGGGGCTTTTCAACTTCCACCTTTATTCTGAATACTCTAAACTCTAAATCAAACTCAGTACTCCTCACCTCCTCTGCAATCTTGATTTCCTCCTGCCTCCAGGACACTCCTATGCAGATTTCTTTTTATTTTATTTTGTTAGTATGTTTGGTTTTGTTCTCTGTCTCCCCCTTTTAGACTGTGAGCCCACTGCTGGGTAGGGACTGTCTCTATATGTTACCAACTTGTACTTCCCAAGCGCTTAGTACAGTGCTCTGCACACAGCAAGCGCTCAATAAATACGATTGATGTTGATGATGATGATGATTTTTTACTGTTATCATGTTCAGTTATGTCCAGATCTGAAGTCCTCCTCTGCCCTCCAAAAATTATCTGTTCCCCTCTAATTTTCCTGCCACTGTTGAGAACATATTTCTCCTCAACTCTGAACTTCGCAAACTTGGCATTGCCCTTGACCTTTCCCACTTTCAACACCCAAAATCAGTCTGTCCTTGAATCCAATTGGTTTTTTCTCCACAAAATTCCAGCATTGGCCCTTTCCTTTCCATCCAAATGCTTACTGGGTTGGTCCAGGCACTTGTAATAGCCCAATCCAATTATTGTAGTAGCCCAACTCAACTGATGCATCGAACTCCTAACTGGCCTCCCTGCTTCCAATCTCTCTTCCCTCCTTTGGTCCATATTTCAGCCTGCTGTCTAGATCATTTTTCTGAAACGTCTTCCTGCATATGCCTCCCCACTCCTAAAAAATATGAAAAGCACCGTCCTCTGCATACAGTAAGTTCTCAATTCATTCATTCATTCAATCGTATTTATTGAGTGCTTACTGTGCACAGAGCACTGTACTAAGCGCTTGGGAAGTACAAGTTGGCAACGTATAGAGACGGTCCCTGCCCAACAGTGGGCTCACAGTCTAGAAGGGGGAGACAGAGAACAAAACAAAACATATTAACAAAATAAAATAAGTAGAATAAATATGTACAAGTAAAATAAATAGAGTAATAAATACATACAAACATATATACATATATACAGGTGCTGTGGGGAAGGGAAGGAGGTAAGGCAGGGGGGATGGAGAGGGGGAGGAGGGGGAGAGGAAGGAGGGGGCTCAGTTTGGGAAGGCCTCCTGGAGGAGGTGAGCTCTCAGTAGGGCCTTGAAGGGAGGAAGAGAGCTAGCTTGGCGGGTGTGGGGAGGAAGGGCATTCCAGGCCAGGGGGATGATGTAGGCCAGGGGTCGATGGCGGGACAGGCGAGAACGAGACACGGTGAGGAGATTAGCAGCAGAGGAGTGGAGGGTGCAGGCTGGGCTGTAGAAGGAGAGAAGGGAGGTGAGGTAGGAGGGGGCGAGGTGATGGAGAGCCTTGAAGCCGTGGGTGAGGAGTTTCTGCCTGATGCGTACGTTGATTGGTAGCCACTGGAGATTTTTGAGGAGGGGAGTAACATGCCCAGAGCATTTCTGGACAAAGACAATCTGGGCAGCAGCATGAAGTATGGATTGAAGTGGAGAGAGACAGGAGAATGGGAGATTGGAGAGGAGGCTGATACAGTAATCCAGACGGGATAGGATGAGAGCTTGAATGAGCAATAAACATAATTGATTGAAAAAGTACAGTAGAGTTAGTAGATACCATCCCTGCCCTCAAGGTCCTTAATAAATACTAGTAATTGATTGAACTCAAAGCAAAATATTGCCATATTAACTAAATGTATAGTATGATTATGACTTTGCAGAAGGCTGCAGAAGTAGCAGCTGGTTCTGATGATTATGGTAGTGGTTCTTCAACTTTTGTAAATATGTTGTCCAATTTACATAGAAAATAGCCACCTTTTTGTCTTTATAAGGTACATGGAGGCAGGCTAACTCCTTTGGAACACTTCACACCTTTGACTTTCTCATTCAGGGTCTACAAACATATTAATAAAAACATCTGCTTTCTTGAAAATGGATCAGGTGATGGTGGAAGGACCACAACTACTTCCTCATCTTTCTTTTAGCACCTTGCAATGATGCATTGAATTGTTGAGTTTGGTGAGGTTCTCAATGCACAGCAATTCCTCCGAATGAAGTTCAGTTAACACACATTCACAGCATCCGTTTCTAAATGAAGTAGCCTCCTCCGGGTCAACTACACTGGTTATCTGCTCAGGTGTTTTTTCTACCCCTTAAAACTTTTACCCAACCTGTGGATACAGCTTCTCCAAGATCTATTAATTGCTGATTGTTTAATTTCAGTGCAGGTGGGAAAAAGTAGGGTGGGATTTGCTTGCCTTTGGGGACTAGCTGAAACAACAGAATGTGCTGAACAGTGCTCCAGTGCTTAGAACAGTGCTTTGCACATAGTAAGTGCTTAATAAATGCCATTATTATTATCAGACAATGTAGGTTGTATCCCTTGCATGATTGTATCATGGGAACATTTAACATTTAGAAATCAAACAATACTAGATACATTCCTAGACCATATCTTTCATAGGAAATAATGTTAAGTCCCTTACTGTGAATTACTGAAAACCTAAAAATTGACTGAAACAATGCAAATCTATTATTATTCAATGAGAATACTTAAGTTATATGATCAAGCACCACTTACATATGTATTAATAATGAAACATTTTGAATTATAATGCATATTTTCTCTTTCACATTTTATAATAATAATAATGATGGCATTTATTAAGCGCTTACTATGTGCAAAGCACTGTTCTAAGAGCTGGGGAGGTTACAAGGTGATCAGGTTGTCCCACGGGGGGCTCACAGTCTTAATCCCCATTTTACAGATGAGGTAACTGAGGCCTAGAGAAGTGAAGTGACTTGCCCAAAGTCACACAGCTGGTAATTGGCAGAGCCGGGATTTGAACCCATGACCTCTGACTCCAAAGCCCGTGCTCTTTCCACTGAGCCATGCTGCTTCTCTGCTTTTATTCACGCTGCTTTTATTCAGCAAAGAGAGACTTTGTACCAACAGATATACCATTACCTGTGCTAAATACAAACACCCTTGCTGTTTTTACTCCTCTAATTCCAACCTACTCACTATACCTCAGTGTAATGCTAAACTGAGATGAGTTTTAATCACTCAATCAATTCAGTCAAAATACTTCAAGGGGAGGGGATGTGATTATACCTAAGGTAACCTTTCCACTGTTTATCTCAAAGAGAGAGAGCATTCTAATACCAGTATTAAAATTCAAGAGCCCTATTATAACAGCAATAGCGACTGAACATTAAAAGGGAAGAGAAGCTGTAATAACATAGAAAACATGACAGAAATGTGTACAAATAAACAAAGGTGTATTTGTCAAAATGTAGCTATGAATTTTATAAGTATTTCACATGAAAGGGAGAAGAGAAAATGTTTTAAAGATATCATGATTTTTTTTTACATTTATCTTTATCAGAAGAGTATATAGCAAAGAGTCATTTTCTGCCAGGTTGATGTTAGATTCATATTGACTGCTGGCAGTGCCAGAAAAGTTAGTTATAATATAGCTACCACCAATCTGCTCCCAGACTAGAGGATTCTAGCTAAAGTTTCTTCTGAGATTAAACCATCTTTAATCTTCACTCCATTGAACATCATTGTTCAGACATCATTATCTTGGCACAAAACACAAGTGAGCTGACATTACTGATGATATAATTGTATACCATCATATAACATAGACCAGAGGAATGGGTAAGAAGAGTTGAATTCTGCTAGAATTGAAATACCATTGACATACCAAGTGCTTAGTACAGTGCTCTGCACACAGTAAGTGCTTAATAAATATTATTGAATGAATGAAATACAGGCTAAAGGGTCTGAATTACTCTATTGTTATCTCACATAAATGGCTTGATTATCCTGGTGCTAAGAGCACTGTTTGACTCCCTAAAATTCTGAGAAACATGGTATATTGTGGTGGCTGTTCCTGCTTTAAAATGTGACTGGTGTCCTCCATAATCCATATCCCTTGCTGTTTTCCTACTATAGCCCAGCCTGCACATTTTACTCCTCTAATTCCAACCTACTCACTATACCTCAGTGTCATCTATCTCACTCCTGACCTCTTGTCTACATCCTGCCTCTGGCCTGGTACATCATCCCTCTTCTTATCTGACAGACAATAACTCTCCACACCTTCAAAACATTATTAAAAACACATCTTCCCCAAGAGGTCTCCACTGATTAAGCCCTCATTCCTTCTTCTCCCACTCTCCTCTGCATCACCCTCACACTTGGACTTGCACCCTTTATTCATCTTCCCTCAGCCGCACAGCACATATGTACATATCTGTAATTTATTTATATTAATCTGTCTCCCTATTTAGACTGTCAGCTCCTTTTGGGCAGGGAACTTGTCTTCCAATTCTGTTACATTGTATTCTTCCACGTGCTTAGTATACTGCTCTCTCTGCACATAGTAAATGCTCAATAAATATGATTGATTGATTGAAAATGTCTTGGATATCAGGGGCATGTTTTGATATAGGGAAGCTGTTGATTAAACAGAACTCCTGGAGTCATTCAAAAGAACAACCATAATAAGGTAGTAGAATGAGAAGAAAAAGATTGGGCAAAAGTTTTATATGAAAGAGCCTGGAAGGAAAGTAGAATGAAAAAATGTCCTATTATAAAGGTGTACCCAAGTTGGGAAGTTCTTTTAATTAATCAATCAATCAATCAATGGCACTGTGTGCAGAAAACTGTACTAAGTGCTTGGGCAGGTACAGTACAACAGAGTTAATAGACATGATCCCTGCCCATAAGTACCTTGCCATCTACAGGGAAAACAGACATTGATATAGATTAGGGATAGGGGAAATAATAGAGTATAATAATAGTCACCTAAGTATTGTGGGATTGGAGAATCAAAGGGCTTAAGGGGTACACAGATAAATTCATAGCTTACGCAAGACAGGCAGGCAGGCAGACAGGGAAAATGAAGAGCTTAGTCTGGGAAGGCCTCTTGGAGGAGCTTCATTCATTCATTCATTCAATCATATTTATTGAGCACGTACTGTGCACAGAGCACGGTACTAAGTGCTTGGGAAATACAAATTGGCAACATACAGAGATGGTCCCTACCCAATAACTGACTCACAGACTATAAGGGAGAGACAGACAATGAAACAAAACAAGTAGACAGGTGTCAATGCCATCAGAATAAATAGAATTATAGCTATACATTAATAAAATAGAGTAATAAATATGTACAAATATATATAAGTGTTGTGGGGAGGGGGAGAGGATAGGGCAGAGGGAGTGGGGTGATGGGGAGGATGAGGAGGAGAGGAAAAAGGGGGCTCAGTCTGGGAAGGCATCCTGGAGGAGGTGAGCTCTAAGCAGGGCTTTGAAGGGAGGAAGAGAGCTAGTTTATCAGATGTTTGGAGGGAGGGCATTCCAGGCCAGAGGTAGGACATGGGCCAGGGGTCGGTGGTGGGACAGGTAAGAACGAGGCACAGTGAGGAGGTTAGTGGCAGAGGAGCAGAGTGTGCAGGCTGGGCTGTAGAAGGAGAGAAGGGAGGTGAGGTAGGAGAGGGTGAGGTGATGGAGAGCCTTGAAGCCAAGAGTGAGGAGATTTTGCTTGATTTGAAGGTTGATAGGAAGCCACTGGAGATTTTTGAGAAGGGGAGTGACATGCCCAGAGTGTTTCTGTACAAAAATAATCTGAGCAGCAGAGTGAAGTATAGACTGAAGCAGGGAGAGACAGGAGGATATGGAGATCAGAAAGAATGCTGATACAGTAATCCTGTCAGGATAGGATGAGTGTTGGATCAGCGTGGTAACAGTTTGGCTGGAGAGGAAAGGGCAGAGGCTAGAAATATTTTGAAGGTAGAACCAAAGGATTTGGTGACAAACTGAATGTGTGAGTTCAATGAGAGAGATGTATTGAGGATAATGCAAGTACAAATTGTGAGAGTAAAAGGTTGGTTGTACAGTCTTCATGGGGCAGTCAGGGCAGGACATGCTGAGTTTGAGGTTTAACTGGGACATCCAAATAGAGATTTCCTGAAGGTAGGAGAAGCTGTGCGATTTCTTAGAAGCAGAGTGGTTGTGGTTGGAGAGATTTGAGGAAGACAGTGGATGGCATTACTGCCCAATTTGATTGCTGCTCAATAAAGCAGTTTTTTGTATCTGTGGAGGATTTAAAGATTCAGATTCAGTTCAAGTGTTATTTGGGAGAATGTTATATGTAAAACAGAGTAGTATGTCAGATGGAGGGACTATGAAGTGTATCATTGGTTTGAGTGCACAGAATAGGATTGAAATAAGGCTCTTTATGCCGCTTATATAAAACCAGGAGCTTTAGATAGTTGTCACTGTATAGAGCTATGCATATATGAGTGCATGGGTTAATAGAATGGCCGGTGTAAGATGCATTTTTGACCACACCCGACACACAAATAGTGACATTTGTCGTGCTGTCATATTTGTTGCTTGCAGTCCCTGGTGAAGTTTTCAGTTTATCCCTTTGTCTCAAAATACTCTTGAAGCTTCTGCTCCTTTCTTAATTGCACCTGCATCAGGCTGATTGGCCTGTCACAGTTGTTTATGATTTTATCTTGCCATTAGATGACCGAGTTGGGTCCAAAAGGGATGCTTGTGAAATTACTCAAGGAGCCGGATGTGATGCTTGAGTCTAGTTCTTCCAGTGGCATAGAGGTTTGGACAGCAGTAGGGCTCAGTTGACTTTCAGTTTGGTCTGAACCCTGATGCCCCACTCTGGACAGTCTCCCATTCATTGCACCTCCACCTTGCTGTTCAGTAGTTGCCTCCCTTTAAATGAATATTTTCCATTCCATTGCGACAGATGTGTTGCCATACATTTCCTGTCCAAATACTTGTTGCCTTCTCTTGTGTTTCATCAGAGTTTTTTTCTCTGTAGAAGAATGTCATTTGCAGAACTTTCTGCCTGACCTGGTTTAGTAGAGCCTCAGGCTGTTGACCTCCAGGGCCCACTACAAAATGGATCTTTTTACACTGGTATTTTTTCAGACTACCTGTTATGGCTACTCTATTTTCTCTACATGGATTTCTTGTTATTTCTCATATAGATCCCTTATGGTGATTTTATCATAAAGGGCACAGTGCACCATTAAAAACATAATAGATGCATGAGCAGAATGAATTCTTGTTTTTTACCTATGGATAACAGATTTTTCCACACTTTTTAGTTTTGAGACCTTGTCTTGCTGGCCGCCTATACGTTTTCCTCACTGGATACAGGGTTATTCATCCCTGCTTAAGTTAAAGTGTAGGAGAATAGGAACAGAAATTCGGTGAACACTTTTCTAAATTTATCATTGTCTCTTGGACATCAGTGGGGTGGTAAAAGGTGATTTTTCTTTGCACTTGACAGCTTGTTCATTGTCTATCTTGGACAGGCACAGGGTTTTGTTTACATAGTACTCATGCAGTATTGTCTCTCCCATCCTAAAAAAACCTCTCTTGACCCCACCTCACCTTCTAGTTATCGTCCCATATCCCTCCTACCATTCCTTTCCAAACTCCTTGAACGAGTTGTCTACACACGCTGCCTAGAATTCCTCAACAACAACTCTCTCCTCGACCCCCTCCAGTCTGGCTTCCGTCCCCTTCATTCCACGGAAACTGCCCTCTCAAAGGTCACCAATGACCTCCTGCTTGCCAAATCCAACGGCTCATATTCTGTCCTAATCCTCCTCGACCTCTCAGCTGCCTTTGACACTGTGGACCACCCCCTTCTCCTCAACACGCTATCTGACCTTGGCTTCACAGACTCCGTCCTCTCCTGGTTCTCCTCTTATCTCTCCGGTCGTTCTTTCTCAGTCTCTTTTGCAGGCTCCTCCTCCCCCTCCCATCCTCTTACTGTGGGGGTTCCCCAAGGTTCAGTGCTTGGTCCCCTTCTGTTCTCAATCTACACTCACTCCCTTGGTGACCTCATTTGCTCCCACGGCTTCAACTATCATCTCTACACTGATGACACCCAGATCTACATCTCTGCCCCTGCTCTCTCCCCCTCCCTCCAGGCTCGCATCTCCTCCTGCCTTCAGGACATCTCCATCTGGATGTCTGCCCGCCACCTAAAGCTCAACATGTCGAAGACTGAGCTCCTTGTCTTCCCTCCCAAACCTTGTCCTCTCCCTGACTTTCCCATCTCTGTTGACGGCACTACCATCCTTCCCGTCTCACAAGCCCGCAACCTTGGTGTCATCCTTGACTCCGCTCTCTCATTCACCCCTCACATCCAAGCCGTCACCAAAACCTGCCGGTCTCAGCTCCGCAACATTGCCAAGATCCGCCCTTTCCTCTCCATCCAAACTGCTACCCTGCTCATTGAAGCTCTCATCCTATCCCATCTGGACTACTGCACCAGCCTTCTCTCTGATCTCCCATCCTCGTGTCTCTCTCCACTTCAATCCATACTTCATGCTGCTGCCCGGATTATCTTTGTCCAGAAACGCTCTGGGCATATTACTCCCCTCCTCAAAAATCTCCAGTGGCTACCAATCAATCTGCGCATCAGGCAGAAACTCCTCACCCTGGGCTTCAAGGCTCTCCATCACCTCGCCCCCTCCTACCTCACCTCCCTTCTCTCCTTCTACAGCCCAGCCCGCACCCTCCGCTCCTCCACCGCTAATCTCCTCACTGTAGCTCGTTCTCGCCTGTCCCGCCGTCGACCCCTGGTCCACGTCATCCCCCGGGCCTGGAATGCCCTCCCTCTGCCCCTCCGCCAAGCTAGCTCTCTTCCTCCCTTCAAGGCCCTGCTGAGAGCTCACCTCCTCCAGGAGGCCTTCCCAGACTGAGCCCCTTCCTTCCTCTCCCCCTTGTCCCCCTCTCCATCCCCCCATCTTACCTCCTTCCCTTCCCCACAGCACCTGTATATATGTATATATGGTTGTACATATTTATTACTCTATTTATTTATTTATTTATTTTACTTGTACATTTCTATCCTATTTATTTTATTTTGTTGGTATGTTTGGTTCTGTTCTCTGTCTCCCCCTTTTAGACTGTGAGCCCATTGTTGGGTAGGGACTGTCTCTATGTGTTGCCAATTTGTACTTCCCAAGCGCTTAGTACAGTGCTCTGCACATAGTAAGCGCTCAATAAATACGATTGATTGATTGATTGATTGATTGATTGATCTACCCCTTGAATTGCAAGGCAGGAGTTAAATTTTGGCATAATCATGTGGTCTAAAATGATTTTTTTTTTCTCTCACCTTGGATGACCTTAATTGCAATATGGATTTACGATCCTTCTAAACACCTCTGGGTGCTCCTGAAAAGTGTCTGAGCATAATGAATACAAGAGGAGAGAAGAGGTGGATTCTGAAGATCCTGAATTTCAATTTCTCCTTGGGTGGTCAAGGGAGGGAGGAGGGGAGAGGAAAGAGAGAGGAAGCGGGAAGAGTGGAAGGGAGGAGGGGAGGGAGGGTGGGAGTGGGGGAAAGAGGGAGGAAGGGGTGGAGGTGTTTTTATGTTGGACAGTCTGGTTTTCAGCTGGCCAGTGCCAGCTGTTACGGATACTCACCGAATGCCTAATGACTACTGGTTTTTAGCTTCTGGGCTCAGCCACTCTGTACATAGTTCCTGCTGTTGTATTCTAGGATTTTGAAGCAGCAACTATATTCAGAGGGTCTTATAGGAATGTGTAACAATTCTGAAGCAAAGGAAGGTATCGGTCATTACCATCAGAGACCACCTTACACTTGACCCCGCTTCTAACAATTAGTTGGCCCATTATTCTGCTATTTGCTTCAGTAAAACCAACCCATGGACTCCTTGATGGAGTAGGGTGCTGTGTTGTCTTCTTGTGTACCATTTGGCAGCCTTTCTAGGTGACTGCTGTTCTGTTTCCATGGGTGGCATTTTAATATAGTTTTACGGGGAAAAAGCAGAAAAATACTAAAAGTGTTATGCGTTATCTCTCTTGCATGCTCTCACACTCTCTCTCATTCTCACTCCTTTCATTCTTGCTGATTGTAAATAGTTGTCCTAAAGAGAGGAAACTTAGTATTTCCTTTAAGCCAACTCATATATTTATACACAGGTGTATAAGTAGGGGTGTACCTATATATTTTGTTCTTGAAGGGAAGCAGCCAGAGCTAGACTAAAGCAAAGCTCACTCTATTCATATGAATAGTTGTCCTCCAGGCCCTGAAATTCAGGAAACACACTCATAAGTTATGAGAATCTCCTGACAGGAGCCTCGATAGACCATCAAATTGATAGTGTGGTTTTAAAAGAAGTGAGAGTCACGTCGGCATGTGACTATTTGACACCTGGCTTCTCTCCATGAAAAACACATTTCACCTGTCAAAGTGTCAAGTTGTTTAGACTTCATAACAAATAAGGAAGGAAGTTTATAAAACATAGGAGAACAAGAACATAGTATCAAGAAGACTTTGATTTACATTTGTCCCAGAGTTAACGGAAGAAAAAATTAAAATGTGCTGCTCAGAAAATCAGCTGCATCTGGGAAATTTCATTTATTATATGCAGCTTCATCTGCAAGGCTCCTAGGTATTTGGATCAAGGGTGACACCTTCTATTTTGGATTTCCCCAAAACTTTCTTTAATTGAGTTTTTACTAAGTCACCTTCTGAAGTGTAGATGAGTTGTGAGGGAATAAATCCCCTGGATTGCTTAGCACCTTACAAGTCCCTCAATATAGCCTGATTCTTTAGATCAAGACCACATTTCTTTTCTGTTTAGCAGAGATACAAAGCCATTAGTACTTTAATTTTCACTAAATATCAGAGTGTTTTCAAAAACCTTATTGCCAGAAGAAAACTACTCAGTTGCATTCACATCCCAAATTTAGGTATGCCAGAAAAGGAGAGGCCAGTAATGGTCAAATTCAGTTCTCTAAAACTGTTTTCTAAAGAGGTGAGGAGATTACCAATGGCTGTGCCCTGCACAAAGTAAGCACTCAGTCATTATGATTGACTGATTGAAGTACAGGCACAGGACACATTAAGACCCATACTTGGAAAAGAGGGATGTCTGATGTCCTGCTATTTTTTGTTGTTGTTAAATAATCATGTTATTTTCTGGGTGGGGAAGTGAGGTGATATGTTCTCAGAGGCCTGACTTGCACTAATGTCAAATAATTATTATATAGTTAAAGAATTTCTGTCCTGGAGCATCTGAGAGGGGTCTAGTTTCTTGATTTCCCTAATATTTTTATCCCTAATTATTTGGGAGAACCATAAGATCAAACTGCCTTTGTTTTTACCAGTCTGACACATCATGTAATGTTTAGACTATAAGGAAGGTGGAGAGAAGATTTTATGGCAGTGTTCAAGAACCTGAAGGAAGATTTAATGAGAAAAAGTGAGCAGTTTTTTAATGTTTTTATTAAAAAGATATCAGGTAGTAATAAACGAAAATTGCAAAAGCTGGGATTTAGATTTGACATTATGAAAAGATGATTAGGATTATGTGACACCTGACTTTTTTGACAATGAATCTTATGTAAGCTCTTTCCCTGGAGAATTTTGAGAAATAAAGTTATGTGGAATAGTTCACTGCTGTCTCCCCTGAGGCAGGGGAATGGACAAGATGATCTTTTGCACCTCCTCTCCCACCATAACTAATGTGATTATCCTGTGGTTCTTTTCGCCCCCTTCTTCGTTTCGTAGACGTTTCTTTGGACAATTCTGTTCTTGCTTTTCATATCAGTACCCGTTTGGCTGATTGAGCAGTTCCTGAATCACTCACATTCCTCATCTTCAGTGATGACTAAGCCTTAATACATCATCAATGTGCATGCCTGGACCCTCTCTCCTTGCTTCTGGACCCGTGTTGCTTAGGAATGTACTAAAAAACCACAGCATTCCTAATTACCACCTCTAAGGTGACCCAAAAAAGGAGAGGGGACTAGGTAATTTGTTTTTTGCAAACCTAAAATTTGTTGCATTTGCTGTGACTCTGAGGAAATGAGTCTGGATTTCCAAACTCTGCTCTAGGTAGTACATTCATTTGGAGATTCTGACTCTGACCCTCAAATCCATCTGCTTTAAAACACTTAATCAACTCACTCCTTCACAATTTAACTGGCTGATCTCTTACTACAACTCAGCCTGCGCACTTTACTCCTTGAATTGCCAATGTTGCACCTCCACCTCAACTATGTCTCTTTTGACCCCTTGTCCATACTCACCCTCTGGCCTGCAACTCCCACCCCTTCATATATGCATATAGGACTCTCCTCACTTTCAAAGCCTAATTAAAATCACATCACCTCCAAGAGGCCTTCCTCAATTAAGCCCTCATTTCCCCTATTCCCCTTCCCTTCTACATTGCCTATGACTTGTATCTGTAATAATAATAATAATGATAAGGATAATTATGGTATTTGTTAAGCACTTTCTACGTACCAAGTACTGTTCTAAGCACTGGGGTAGATACAAGGTAATCAGATTGTCCCACGTGGGGCTCACAGTCTTAATCCCCATTTTACAGATGAGGTAACTGAGGCACAGAGAAAAGTCACACAGCAGAGAAGTGGAAGAGCTGGAATTAGAACCCACCTTCTCTGACTCCCAAGCCTGTGCTTTTTCCAGTAAGCCACACTGCTTCTCTATTCCTTCCACCCTCAGCCCCTTGATACTTACGTACATATCTGTAATTTATTTTAATGTCTGTGAGTCTCCCCCTCTAGACTGTGAGCTTGTTTTTAAATGGTATTTGTTAAATGCTTACTGTGTTGGGCACTGTACTAAGCACTGGGGTAGATACAAGCTAATCAGGTTGAATATAGGCCATGTCCCACATGGGACTCAAGTTTTAATCTCCATTTTACAGATGAGGTAACTGAGGCACAGAGATGTTAAGTGACTTGGCCAAGGTCACATAGCAGACAAGTGGCAGAGCCAGGATTAGAACTCAGGTCCTTCTGACTCCCAGGCCTGTGTTCTATCCAATATACCACACTGCTTCTTTGGGGCAGGGAACAGCTCTATCAAGTTTGTTGTATTTTACTCTCCCAGGTGCTTAATAGAGTGCTCTGCAAACAGTTACACTCAATAAATACCATTGATTGATTGATCAATCAGTTATAATGGTGCTGTCAGTTGCTTCACCGCTGAGGTGTCAAGAGGGAGGGTGGAGGTTGCCCTAGCCAATGGGCTGACTCCTCTGGACTCTGAAGCCTGGTGGCATGACACCTTTGGGCACAGAGGAATTCAGCTTCCATAGGGGTTCAAGGAAATGGGAAGGCATGGGTTGCAAAATGTGTTTTAGAGTTACTTTTCCTCAGAGTATGAGAATATAGGCATGCCCAGGGCAGTCCAGGAATGAATTAGATGATCCCCAGTGGTCATTTCCTAGGGTGAAGGGCTACCTAGTCCTCATAATTATTATGATTGGAACAAGGTTCTTCCCTTTTGTCCTACGCCTCAATCGATCTGTCAAGAAATCCTATTTGTTAAATGCTTACTGGGTGAAGAGCACTGTACTAAGTGCTTAGGGGAGAACAATACAACAGAGTTCATCAACATGATCCCTGCTACAAGGAGCTTATGTTCTACTTTCCTTATTGTTTCTTGGGATATTTTGTTCTTGATGTTCACCTCAGCAATGGTAGGCTATTTATATTCTGTGTGTGTACACAAAGTATCAGGATCTAATGTATTTCATCAGTAATTGTGAGAAAACTTGCTAGTACCAAGTGAGAGAAGCCAAAACACCTCACATTTGGAATTAGGCTCTGGGTTGTCCTTGAAGTGGTGACTCTTCTATTTTTTATTGGTATTTGTTAAGCAATTGCTGTGTGTCAAATGCTGTTCTAAGTGCGGGGTAGGTACAAGTTAATTAGGTCAGACACGGTTCCTGTCTGACAAGGGGCTCACAGTCTACGCAGGAGGGAGAAGAGACTTTAAACCCCCAATTTACAGTTGAGCTAGCTGAGGCACCGAGAATTTAAGTGACTTTTCCAAGTTCACACAGCAAACAATTGGCAAAGCTAGGATTGGAACCCAGTTCCTCTGACTCCTAGGCCTATGCTCTTTCCAAGGTTTTTACTGGCTAAGGCCCTCTCTGACAGTTTAAGAGCATCCTGTACCCTGGCACTGTGTTTAACTACCTGATGAAATCTTTTTGGGAACAGTCTTTTCTATCTTGTGCTTTATCTTACCAAGTAATCAGTGGATTATCATGGCATCAACAAACCAGTTAGGGACCGCAAATGTGCCGGAAAGACTGATGATATTTCCTGATGGCATTTGTGAGGAGAGATCATTAGAAAGAGGTCATGCTTTTTTGGCCGGGCTGAGACCAGAAGATCATGAAGGCAGGGATAAAAATGGACACAGAAAAAATAACAAAGGTAGCTGAAGATAATGCAGGGCTTTGTTTCTTCTAACATATTCAGACCAGTATTTGTCAGGAGAAACTATAATAGCTAACAGTTTTCAGAAGCGAGTTAAATGTTACTTGTAGGTGGGCTGTCTTAGAGGAGTTGAACAGATCAACTGTAATAACGTGGCCTAGTGGAAAGAGCATGGGCCTGGTAATCAGAGGTTCTGGATTCTAATCCCAGCACTGCCACTTGTCTGCTCTGTGATTTTCAGCAATTCATTTAACTTCTCCGTGCTTCGGTTACCTCATCTGAAAATTGAGGATTAATAGTATAAGCCCCATGTGAAGCATGGACTGTGCTGAACCTGATTATCTTGTATCTACCTCAGCATGTAGTACAATGCCTGGCACTTAGTAAAAACTTAACAAAAACAAATACCATTAAAAAAAAGAAATTGAACCCAGAGGAGGGAAGGGGAGGGAGGGGATTCCTTTGTTATCTTGGGAAAAGTGACATCATTTCAACCATAGCTCTGTTTCTCAAACTAAACTACCATCCTGCAGTATGGCTGGATTTAGTACCTTGACATAGTACCTTCCATTTGGCCATTACCATTACCATTTCCTAATATCCCATGAGACACTTTTTTCAAAGACTACCTAATAAGAATCTTTTGTGGCAGAGACAAAATATTGAACTTGATGAACGTTGTATCTTACCAACTAGTGAAATTCTTATATCCAATCAATCAATCAGTGATATTTAGTGCTTACTATGTGCAGAGAAACTGTACTAAGCACTTGAGAGAGTATAATACAATAGAATTGGCAGACACAATCTTGCCCTCAAGGAATTTTCAGGCAATCTTTTTATATCTTAGAGCATAATAGTTGCTCTCCTGAACCCTGAGAGTATCTGTTCTCTGGTCTGTTCATGTGTGACTGGCACAGTTCCAAACTTTGGGAAGAAATGGAGTGGCAAGGGGAGAGACAGATGGAGGAAAACTCAGATATTGAAAAGACATCCTTGGGAGAGATGGGGAAAAGGCAGCTACAAAGAGCAAAGTAGAAGCAGGGAACAGAAGGATAAGGGGAAGGATGAAAAAAAAAAGGTGATGAAGATTGACTATTAAGGAATCCCCAAAACTGTTTTATCAGGTAATTCCTACTATACTCTCCAAAATCATTGTCTGAGTCTGTCCATTTGGGCAAAAACAGTAGATTGAGATGAAAGAAGTGTTTTGGTCGTGTTGAGAAGCAGTGTGGTCTATTTGAAAGAGCAGCTACCTGAGGATCACAGGATTTGAGTTTTAATCTAAACTCTGCCTCTTGCCTGCCATGTACTAAACCCAGTGTTTAGTACAGTGTTTGGCACATCATAAGCATCTAATGAATATTATTATTGTTATTATTATTATTATTATTATTATTATTATTATTATCCCATTGAATCCCTCCATAGGGTGGTTTTAATATCAGAAATCACCTTGATAACCTACATTGCCACCGGGAATTTCTGCTCCCTCCACAAGCAGAGTAGTGGTGGAGAGATGGAGTGCATAAACTGGGCATAAATGGGGAGGCACGGAGGCAATGAGAGAGATGGGGAGGAAAGGGGAAAAGGCCAAGAGCAGAGAGGAGAGATTAGTTAGACCAGAACGTGGCTGGGAAATGGGACAGGTAGAAACAGAAGTAGGAAGAGGAATGTGATGAAGAGAAGAAAAGAGGAGAGTTAGGGATGGAAAGGAACAAAGAGGGAGGAGGGACTATGTGGGGAGACATGGAGGTATGTTGAAAGATTAGGAAACATATACTCCAGAAAACCAGTAACAGAGCTTTCAGCTAGTGTCTTTCATCAGCAGGAAGACCCAGTTTAAGTGATCTGATGTCTAACAGTTGTCTAAAATATTCTCTGGCGAGGGAGAAGAGGGAGAAGAGGAAAAGGAAAGAGAATAATCCTGCTAGCTATTACAAAACTGGACCCCCCCCCCCCCCACAGGGCAGCTGCAACTCCTCCACCATTGATATGGGGTGATGTAGGTCAAGATAAAATTGAAGAGGGTCAAAAAAAAAAAGTTTGGGGAATTCATTAGGTTTTATTTTTTCTTAGTGTGTTCCTTTCTTTGTACAGTGAAAGTACAGATACTGTATTGTGCATATTAAAATTACACTGTGGTTCACAAAATTTGCTGAAATAATTTATTGTAGTTTGAGGATAGTTTCTAAGGCTTTGAGAAGTTTCTCATAGTTATTTGTCCTTCCAACCCCATCATTTGGCAGTTTTCTTACCTTATGATATTTTTCAACAATAGTTGCATCTTGTGATTCAGATGAGCAGACCATAAAATGAATAGGATACTGGGAATTTTGAAAGGAAATAGGCTATTAGGTCATCAGACCCATTCCACGCCAAAGAAGTGATTGAATCTGCCCACTCATTCCAAGCTCACAAAGAAAGCTGTTCAGCTCCTTCTCAAGGTGAACAAAATCCAGTACCCTTGCCTTTGCATTCAGAGTTCCAAAAACATGGCTGATGTTTTCAACTGTTGGACATGTTCTGACATTAAAACCCAGTTTTTTGCTTTGAATTTGGAAGCAGCATGGCCTAGTGTATAGAACACAGGCCTGAGAGTCAGAAGGACGTGGATTCTAATCTGCCACTTGTCTGCTGTGTGACCTTGGGCAAATCACGTCACTTCTCTGGGCCTCAGTTACTTTATCTGTAAAATGGAGATTAAGACTGTGAGCCTCATGTAGGACAGGCACTGTGTCCAACCTGATTACCTTGTATCTACCCCAGCGCTTAGAACAGTGCATGACACATAGTCAGCACTTAACAAATGCCACCATTAGTTTTATTATTTTCTGAGGATATTTGCACAGTAGCAATCTCAGATTACAACTGAAATTTTTATCAGGGTGCTCTTCAGAAGACGCTGTATTCAATAAAATATCGTAAAGCATCTATCTGTATTCAGGGAAGGATTGAGAAAAACTATGTACAACTCTTTTTTCTATGGTGGGGGATGCATGAAGAGAAAGATAGATGACTCCATAGCTGCATTGCCCTCATGGGTAACAAGGCCATTTTCAGCTTCAGAAAGGAAGGAGTTTACTTTTAACCAGATGGATTTAATGGTGTGAAATACTCAGGAAGTCAAAATGAAATAAATATCACTAAAATGGCATTTTACTCTGTATTTCAGAGTAAAAGAGAGTCACTTCTACCTCATAGTATTAATGGTATGAAATTCAAGTGATTAATACAGTGCACACAGTAAGTGCTCAATGAATAAGATTGAATTAATTCTTAGGAAGACAAAATGAAATAAAGATCACTAAAATGGCATGTCAGTCAGTATAATGTAGGTCCACCTGGAATTTTTTCTCATTCCACTTGGTCTCTCTCTGACACTTTCTAAGGAACAATCCTACTGAGAGCTCACCTCCTCCAGGAGGCCTTGCCAGACTGAGCCCCCTCCTTCCCCTCCCCTCCCCATCCCCCCCCACCCTACCTCCTCCCCCTCCCCACAGCACCTGTGTATGTTTGTACAGATTTATTACTCTATTCATTTTACTTGTACATATTTACTATTCTATTTATTTTATTTGGTTAATGATGTGCATCTAGCTTTACTTGTATTTATTCTGATGATTGACACCTGTTCACATGTTTTGTTTTGTTGTCTGTCTCCCCCTTCTAGACTGTGAACCTGTTGTTGGGTAGGGACCATCTCTATATGTTGCCAACTTGTACTTCCCAAGCACTTAGTACAGTGCTCTGCACACAGTAAGAGCTCAATAAATACAATTGAATGAATTGAATGAATGAATGAATGATGAGTAGGTATTCTCCCAGTATGGCAATTGTACAAAAAGCTGTAGAAAAATTTTAATTTACCAATTCCCATGACAGCTCTATACCAGCTCAAATAAGGATCATTCCATCATCGGGCAAGGAGTAGAGTGACTCTTGTGTGTTCCCAAGGTCTGCACTGGAGGAAAGAAGCAGAGCAGGGCAAGGCGAAAAACTTCCCAGCCTCAGACTACAAATGGGGTGGCCTGTATTTCTCGTTCCAGGTATCACCCTCACTAGCCCCAGGTTGGTCTCACCACCAGGCTCTACCCCCCCCAACCACTGTTTATGGTGACCACCGATGGCAATCAAAAATCCCAGACGACCATTTGTCAATCTGGAAGTAACGGGCCTACATAACATTAATGGTATTTATTGCGCACTTATTGTGTGCAGAGCATTAAGCTAGGCAACTGAATGAGAACAGAAGTATTGGCAGAATGATCTCTGCACTCTACCTCTGCTCCAGAGACACAGAATGCCCATCATAAGACCAAGCAATGTCAGGTGCTGTTTCTGAGCTGTGGGACTTGACAGCAGGAGATGAGGGTTAGGAACCCCAGGGGTTAAAATTCATTCATTTATTCAGTTGTATTTATTGAGCACCTACTGTGTGCAGAGCACTGTACTAAGAGCTTGGGAGAGTACAATATAACAATAAACAAATACAATCAATAGATTGGACATTGAGATGTCCAGGGCCGTATCAGTACTGGTGTGTGAAAGGGCAGCTGAAAAGTTGGCTGTGTGGCATAAAATCAGACAAATGTCCAGTGATACTTGGTGCTGCCATGGAAGCAAATGCGTTGGAGTAGAGCTGGCTTACTGGCCTATGGCTGTATCTCACTCTCAGAAAAGTCCCTGGGCCATCAGACAAGCAAGACATCTGGGATGGATCAGCCTTTGGCCCCATACTAGGCATTTTTATTCATTCATTCAATCAATCATATTTATTGAGCACTTACTGTGTGCAGAGCACTGTACTAAGCTCTTGGGAAGTACAAGTTGGCAACATACAGAGACGGTCCCTACCCAACAGCAGGCTCACAGTCTAGAATGGGGAGACAGACAGCAAAACAAAACATATTAACAAAATAAAATAAATAGAATAAATATGTACAAGTAAAATAGAGTAATTAATATGTACAAACATATCTACATATATACGGGTGCTGTGGGGAGGAGAAGGAGGTTAGGCAGGGGGATGGGGAGGGGGTGTAGGGGGAGAGGAAGGAGGGGGCTCAGTCTGGGAAGGCCTCCTGGAGGAGGTGAGCTCTCAGTAGGGCTTTGAAGGGAGGAAGAGAGCTAGCTTGGAGGATGTGCAGAGGGAGGGCATTCCAGGCCAGGGGGAGGACATGGGCCAGGGGTCGACGGTGGGACAGGCAAGAAGGAGGCACAGTGAGGAGGTTAGCGGCAGAGGAGTGGAGGGTGCAGGCTGGGCTGTAGAAAGAGAGAAGGGAGGTGAGGTAGGAGGGGGCGAAGTGATGGAAAGCCTTCCATCAGCACCCCATGGCCAAGAGCTTGTCATAGAATCAAGGGGAGACTCGCTCAGAAAGCATTCCCATGAAATGCTGCCACGAACATTTAAAAACAAGGAGGGTTTGTTTATGGTTTTCATTCATTCAATTGTATTTATTGAGCATTTGCTATGTGCAGGACACTGTACTAAGTGCTTGGAAAGTACAATTCAGCAATAAAGAAAAACAATCCCTGCCCGCACTGGGCATGTACTGGGCACTGTACTAAGCACTGGGTATGATACAAGTTTATCAGGTTAGGCAAAGTCCCTGTCCCACATGGAGCTCACAGTCTTTATTCTCCATTTTATAGTTGAGATAACTGAGGCACAAAGTTAAATGGCTTGCCCAAGTTTGCACAGCAGACAAGTGGTGGAGCTGGGATTAGAACCCAGGTCCTCCTGACTTCCAGGCCTGTGTTCTAACCCCTAGGCCATGGGGCAGTTGGAGGTGTGTGGGGGTTGGCGGTAGAGTGCCCCACAATCAATCAATCAATCATGGAGAGTCTGGTTTTCAGCTTGTCTGTCCCTTGTCTGGTGCAGATTTGGGGCCAGATGCTTTTACTTCTGTTCCTTTAACTTTGAGCACCAAGGCTCCCTTTGCCATAGCTCCTGCTGCCAAGTTCTCTGGCTCAAATTCGGTACACTAATTCACAAGGACCTGGCAGAGGAATGCAAGGCCCTGGAGCAAGGGAGGGGGGATCAGTTCATCCCCTAGAAATACTCTCAGCTCCGGCCAAATCAGACAGACTTTGGCCAAATGGTTGTCCTTTCATGCCAACACCCCATGTGCCTGCCCATGTAGTGTCACAACTCAGGGGCCAGTGTTTTGGAGTGCTGCCCTGGTCACCCTAGTTTTAGACTAGGAACCCCTTCTTCTTCAACCTGCCAGATTCGTCTCTGGATCCAAGCATCCCTGTTTACCTTTCACCACTCAAGTCAAGAGCGGCTTACAGCCAGCCATGACCCAGACTAGCCCTGGAGGGCATGCAGCTAGCCAGGGTGAACTGGGAGTCAGGTTGTCCTGAAATACATATTTAGAGTCATCAATTTATTCTCAATTTTTCCTTAACTTTGACCTCTGAATCACAGTGAGCATATCTGCATGAATGATTGAATTGTCAATTAGTGCAAAGATTTACAGGCGAAACAGTGAACTGTGGTTGCGTTCACTTCAATGTATAATGTAATGGTTGTAAATTACAACCTGAAAAGACAGCAAAGTGACTCCTATAAACATGCCCTGAGACTCCCAGATGTGGGATGGCGCTCCTATCCCTCCAGAAATCCAGTTATATGTGATGGCTTACTTTAGTTCATACCACGTTCCTCCTGTATGATTTAAATCAAATGACTGTGCTAGTTGAGACAACCGTGTCCTTAGTCCCTTTCTCCTTGAAAGTGTTTCTCCTTGCAAGTTTCTCCTTACAGTACCTTTTTTATATGTGGATTTGATTTGTGCTCAGAAAAGGCAATCCTCTTTGAAGCCACCTCCTCAGTAAGACCAGTTTAATGGTTCTGCCCCTGCTTTTGTTGTGTCTGCAGAGAGGAACAGTTTCCAGTCAGACTTTTTTTTTCTTTCTTTTGGGATTATTGAAACTCCAGTGTCTTTAAACCTTTCCCTCTACCCAGAATATAGATTGTAAACTTCTAATGGGCCAAGACTGTGCCTTTTGTTTCTATTGAACTTTTCCCAGCTTTTAGTTCTATGTAATGCACTCAGGAGGCTCTTAATAAATACCCTTTCCTATCTGAATGAAAACGAGGATATAGTTTATTTGCTTAGCAGTCAAAGTTTCTCACAGTGATTATTCCCATCAAAGCCAAATTCTTCATAACAGAAATGCATGTGGTTTAAGCTCTTTTATCGATTCCTAAGTAAAAAAAGAATAATAATAATAATACTTGGGATATTTATTAAGCACTTACTATGTGCCAAGCACTGTACTAAGGGCTGGGGTAAACACAAGATAATGTAGTCCCTCATGGGCTCACAGTCTAAGTAGGAGGAAAAAGAGGTATTGAACTTCCATTTTGTAGATGAGGGAACTGAGGCACAGATAAGTTAAGTGACTTGCCCAAGGTCATACAGCAGGTAAATGATGGCACAGGAGTTAGAACCCAGGTCCTCTGAGTCTCAGGCCTGTGAGAGTCCACTTGGTCATGCTGCTTCTCACTAATCTACCTGACTTTTTTATATCATTTAAATAGAGCTCTTTTCACTGTATTACTTGCTTTAAAAAGGCCCCCACACCTCTTTGCTTTGGGAACACACTACCTGTTAGTGTTCTATAGCTTCTATGGACCTATTATGAAATAGGCCTAATAGGCTTACTATTGCAATTTTGGAAATCAGGTGAAATACTGCTTCAAAGATCAGTGTTGAGTAGGTGTTAGCAAAAAATCTTTTGAAAACCTCCTCCACCCACCCATCCTTTCCTTCCTGAGCTGCTGTCAACAAGTAAACAAGAAATATTTTATCCATCCTTTTTTATTAAAATGTATAATGGCCATTAGGGTGAGTGTTAATTACTGTTTGTTTGCTTCACCGATGCCCTAAAAGATATCATTTAAAATTGATTTACGACTCTCTGCTGGCCTTTTTTTCCCTCTTTTCTTCTTTCACGTCAGCATTATTACTGTTAACTTTTCAGAACGTTTGCTCCAGTGTGTAATTACTGATTTCTCTGCATTTCTATTTAAACAAGTCGCTAACCAGTGGAGTTTTGATACTAGAGACTCTGCAAGGAAGTAACCTGGCACCAACAAACATAGAACAGATCAGAAAACAAGTGCAGCCATTTCTCATTTTCAGGAGTTTTTGAAGCTCCCTAGAGAGTTTGTATTTTTGATATACCATCCTGCCAGTCTATTTTCAGAAAGTCAGTCCTCTATAATTTTGGAAAAAAGTATCGTTGGCTTCTGGGCCTGAGTTTAATAATGAAACAGGCGGGAGTATGGAAATAGGATTCCTCGTTAATAATAATATGGAAGCAGCATGGTCCAGGAAAGACAATGAGCTTCGGAGTCAGAACCTGGGTTCTAATCCTCATTCTCCCACTTTCCTGCTCTGTGACTTTGTGCAAGATGCTTAACTTCCCTGTGCGTGTTTCCTCATGTAAAATTGGGCTTCAATACCTGTTCTCTCCTTAGACTGTGAGGCTCATGTGGGACAGGGATTGTGTCCAACCTGGTTTCTTGAATCTGCCTCAGCTCTTGGTACAGTGCTTGGCGTTTGGTAAGTGCTTAACAAATACGATTGTTGTCATCATTCATTCATTCATTCAATCGTATTCATTGAGCGCTTACTACTGTACTGGCCTGGAAAGCACAGGTCAGGGTCACCATTAAAACAAAACAAAACAAAAACTGCCCCAATCTCTGATATCTCCCTAGCTGAAGTATTGGTCCACAGATAAGCAGAGGTAATTTGGCCTCATGGAAATTGCACAGGAATGGGTATTAGGAGACTCAGGTTCTATTCCCGGTCATGAGACTAGCCTGCTATGAGACCTTCGGTAAGTCACCTAACAACCCTGGGCCTCAGTTTTCTCATCTATAGTGAGCCCTGAGTGGGACAGGAACTGTGTCTGATATGATCTGTCCCATCTTGAACCTATCCCAGCACTTAACCCTAATGAACTCCACAATTCATTTTTAACATTCATTGAGTATCTACCTCCTTCTCTACCTCTTCTCCTTAACAGAGTAACTGTTATATCTTTTTTATGTGTTCCTACAGGGAAAAAAGCCCTGCAAAAGTTATGAACTTCAAGCAATAATAGTTGTCAGAGCATTGTTGCTATTTTTGATACTTGCATTTATCCAAAAAATACTCAGGGCTGAGACTGAGCCATATGGTGGTGTCTCAGAAGTTTTTTTCTTGTGCTCATTTTCTATTGCAAGAGGTCCAGAAATGGTTGACTTCCATATCTGAGCCTGAATAGGGTCAGTTTCTCAACAATTTCTCTCCAACTTATCCTGTGCACCCTATTTGGGGGTCTTTATTAAAGTAAGGAATCCAGTGAAAAGAGCTCTATTTATATGATAGAAAAGGTCAGGTGGATTAGTAAGAAGCAGGATGACCTAGTGGGAAGAGCATGAGCCTGGGAATCATAGAACCTGGGTTCTAAGCTTGGGTCTGCCACCTACCTGCTGTGTGAAATTGAGCAAGTCAGTTAACGTCTCTGTTCCTCAATTCCCTCATTTGCAAAATTGAGATTCAATACCTGTTATACTTCCTACTTAGACTATGAGCCCCATGTGGGACTTGATTATCTTTTATCAAGTGAAGCACTTAGTGCAGTCCTCGGCACTTAACAAACGCCACAATTATTATTGTGGCTCCTGTGGACTGGAGGTGAACAGCTCTTTTATGGTGGGAGGGGCAAGGAAAATCTTTAAAATATCCTCCTCTTTTGACCTGTCCTAGGGATTTTATCTCCCAATGAGACTCCTGACACATGGTGAATATGTTCTGTGGGTTTTCTGTACCCCAATCTTTTTTACTTTGAGATCCTGCAGAATAAAACTATTATTATTCCCATTTTTCCACAAGGTTAAGTTTAGGCTGAGAGAAATGAAGTGAAGTGACTTGTTAGAGGGTGATGGCAGTTTCACAAACACAGTGCATTTCCCATAATTATGAATCAGAAAGAAGTCATTGACATTAGACAGAATATATCGCAGAGGTATTGTAAAAAATTTTTGACAATGCTAAAAATGTCATAAAATTATTGGTTTTATGATTCGTAGAACTCTAAGCACACCATATATAAATATATTTATTGCACACAAAAATATAAATTTTCACCAATAGTACCCCCATTACATACTTAACATCAGGCAGTAAGACAGGATCATTGGAGAACCTGGAATGCAATCTACCTGCATCAAAGTAATACTTCACTGGGCAGGAAGGCAGGTGCATAATTGGTGATCTAAGACAGGGAAACTATAAGCAAGTAGAGCAGAAAAGGTCATTTAAGCATTCTCTCAGACAATCTGGTACAAATGAGGATTTTTGGTAGACAACAGGGGAAATAGGGAATCAGTGTGGCCTAGTGGAAGGAGCATGGGCCTGGGAATCAGAAGGACCTGGGTTCTAATCCCTGCTCTTCCATTTATCTTCTGTGTGACCTTGGGCAAGTCACTTAAATTTTCTGAGCCTCAGCTACCTCATCTGTAAAATGGGGGTTAAGACCGTGAGCCTTTGTATTATCTTGTATGTACCCCAGCTCTCAGTACGGTGCCTGGCACATAAAAGCACTTAAAAACTCCATTAAAAAAAAATAGACAAGCCCAGCATGGACAAGTGACAATTTGTGTGACCTCTCAGGAGCAGAGATTTGGGGAAGCTCATGATAGTGGGAACCAGATTTGGAAACAGTGTCAGACACTGAAAATAGCAAATCCTCCACACAGCAATGGATAATCTTTATAAGTACACAGTAGGAAAAGGACAGCTGCTGGTACATCAGTCCTTTCAGGCAAACTCACCCCAATTGATAAAATCTCATGGGTAGCAGCAGTGTCTTTGAACACAAAGGACAGCTCTATGTATGAAATTCAAGATTACCCTGAAATTCTGGAAACCCAGCCACAGCACTATGGAAAGATGGTTTTCACTGGACCAAGGAAAACCATTTTTAATTGATCAATATCAATTAAAGGCAGGGGATGCCTTTAAAAGCTTGTTGCAATACCTTAGTTGGGCCAGATAAGAAGCATAGCTGCCTACAAAGGGAGAGAAAAAAGGATTAGAATGACTCGTATATTTTCACAGTCTGTTGTCACACACACACAACAGACACAACTTGTCTGTTGTGTGACATAATTTCTCTGGATCTCAGTTACCTCATCTGAAAAATGGGGATTAAGAGTGTGAGTCCCATGTGAGAAAGGGACTGTGTCCAATCTGATTGATTTGTATCTACCCCAGCTTGGCATATAGTAAGCCCTCGTTAATACGATCAATCATCCTATCCCACCTGGCTATGCCATCAGCCTCCTTGCTGACCTCCCAGCCTCCTGTCTCTCCCCACTCCAGTCAATACATCACTCTGCTGCCTGGATCATTTTACTACAAAAGCTTTCAGGACATGTTTCCCCATTCCTCATCCACCTCCACATTAAACAAAACCCCCTCACTATTGGCTTTAAAGAATTCCATCACCTTGCCCCCTCCTACCTGCTCTCACTACTGTCCTACCACAACCCAGCCCACACACTTCGCTTCTCTCTGTACCTCAATCTCCTCTATCTCACCACCCACCCCTAGCCTATGCCCTGCCTCTGGCCTGAAACACCCTCCCTCCTCAAATCCGACAGACAAATACTCTCCCCCACTTCAAAGCCTTATTGAAGGCACATCTCCTCCAAGAGGCCTTCCTTGACTAGGCCCCACTTTCCTCTTCTCCCACTCCCTTATACATCACCTGACTTGCTTCCTTTATTCATCCCACCGAACAGCCCCACAGTACATATGTACTTATCTGTTATTTATGTATTTATATTAATGTCTGTCTTGGTAGAAATAAAATAGTTTTTTATTCCAGACACCATTCCCACCCACCAATTCTAGGATTCCCTTCAATTTCTTCCAATTCTTCTTCTGGCACAGCCTCTTATTAGCTTACAGTTGGCATCTCCATTATGCTTGCTGGAACAAGCTTCAGCTTCTCCCCAATATTTTGACAAAATAGCAGAAATAACAGCCACCTAATGCCTCAGAGTACTTTGCTGTGGAAGAGGTAGAACATCTCTAATCTACTTCAAAGATCTCTTGTGAGACATTAATTATTACAAAGGCACTTTATAGTAATTCTTGCTATAATTCAGTTCTCTAAAGAGCTAAATGATAGCATAGTTATCAGTCCAGAGGAGACTGCATTCCCCACTGCCAGAAATAGCCAATTCATTTCCCCTGTGAGACCATGTAATGAGTAGCCTAATAATAATAATCATAGTATTTGTTAAGCACTTACTACATGCCAAGCACTGTTCTAAGCCCTGGTAGATACAAGGTAATCGGGTTGTGCCATTTGGGGCTCACATTCTTAATACCCATTTTACAGATGAGGTAACTGAGACACAGAGAAGTTAAGTGACTTGCCCAAGGTCACACAGAAGACAAGTGTCAAAGCTGGGATTAGAACCCATGTCCTCTGACTCCCAAGCCCATGCTCTTGCCACTAGGCCATGCTGCTGTAGAAATCACCATCTTCCCTGTCTCACAAGCCTGTAACCTTAGCATTATTCTTGTTTCCTCTCTCTCATTCAACCTACATACACAATTGTTCAGTCCATATTTCCCCCTCCTCAAAAACCTCCAATGGTTGCCCATCACCTCCACAAGAAACAGAAAGTCCTTACAATGGTTTAAGGTTACATGGCCTTACACTCTGTACTTTCCCCTATCTGTAATCATCATCATCAATCATATTTATTGAGCGCTTACTGTGTGCAGAGCACTGTACTAAGCGCTTGGGAAGTACAAATTGGCAACATATAGAGACAGTCCCTACCCAACAGTGGGCTCACAGTCTAAAAGGGGGAGACAAAACCAACCATACTAACAAAATAAAATAAATAGAATAGATATGTACAAGTAAAATAAATAAATAAATAAATAAATAAATAAATAGAGTAATAAATGTGTACAAACATATATACATATATACAGCTGCTGTGGGGAAGGGAAGGAGGTAAGATGGGGGGTATGGAGAGGGTGACGAGGGGGAGAGGAAGGAAGGGGCTCAGTCTGGGAAGGCCTCCTGGAGGAGGTGAGCTCTCAGTAGGGCCTTGAAGGGAGGAAGAGAGCTAGCTTGGTGGATGGGCAGAGGGAGGGCATTCCAGGCCCAGGGGATGACGTGGGCCGGGGGTCGATGGCGGGACAGGCGAGAACGAGGTACGGTGAGTAGATTAGCAGCAGAGGAGCAGAGGGTGTGGGGTGGGCTGTAGAAGGAGAGAAGGGAGGTGAGGTAGGAGGTAATGATAACTGATAACTGTAATGAATAATAATAATAATAATAACAACAATAATAATGGCATTTATTAAGTGCTTACTATGTGCAAAGCACTGTTCTAAGTGCTGGGGAGGTTACAAGGTGATCAGGTTGTCCCACGGGGGGCTCACAGTTTTAATCCCCATTTATCAGATGAGGTAAATGAGGCACAGAGAAGTTTAATGACTTGTCCAAAGTCATAGAGCTGACAATTGGTGGGGCCAGGATTTTATTGTCTGTCTCCCCCTCAAGACTGTGAGCTCCTTGTGGGCAAGGATTATGTTTATCAAATCTGTTATATCATGCTCTCACAAGTGTTTAGCACAGTGCTCTGGACACAGTAAGCACTCACGAAATACCATTGTAGGTATAGGTATAGGTTCAGACTCAGGTGCTCAGTTGAATGTGAGGTCAGCCCTCAGGAGCTGGGCTGCATGCAAGTGGCCCCCAGTAGGAAATCCTCTTTCTCTTCTCCTCCAACCAGCCCCAGAGCAGGGAGTTGGGTTTGAGGAATGGCTGACAGTCAAGAGGGTTGGGAGAGGGAGGAGTGGGACCAGACCTGCCTTCAAGAGTGTCAAGAAGTCAGTTGATCCAGTTCCCTGAGTTCAGCTCCCAGATATTTGTTTTCTCTTCCTTTGTTTGTGGCCAGTACTAACTGAAATTAATAACTGAAGGGCTTTTTTTCACCCTTTGCTTTCCTCCTACTTTTCCTTTGAAATGCTAATAATGAGTGCTCCCTATGTGCTAAGTGTTTGTGTAGATACAAGGTTATTGGATTAGACATGCATGTGATTTTTAATCTGCGTTTTACAGATGAGGAAATAATAATAATTCTGGTATTTGTTAAGAGCTTATTGTGTCCAAGACACTGTATTAAATGCTGATACTAAGAACTGGGGTGGATCCAAGAAAATTGGGTTGGACACAGCCCCTGTCCCAAGTAGGGGACAGAGTTTCAATCCCCATTTTACAGATGAGGTAACTGAGGCACAGAGAAGTGAAGTGACTTGCCCAAGGTCACAAAGCAGACAAGTGGAGGAAACTGAAGGTTATAGAGTTCACATAACTTGCCCAAGGTCACACTATAGGCCAGGGATGGAACTGGGATTAGAACTTGTTCTAGAGTTGTTTTGTCACAAAACCTGGGAACGAACAGAATATTTCATCCAGTAACTGAACTACATTATTCCTGTCCAGTAGTCGAATAGACTCCTCTGACGGAGCATAAGAATTTACAGTTTTATATTGTGTTTTGGAGTTGAGGGAGATAAATTGGGACAGAAACACTGCAACTGTGCTGGGCCTTGTAGGATTCCACTCTAGGCAGATTAAAAAGAGGTGTGGCCTGGGATGAGTCAGATGCAAAACAGATCATGGAAATTACTACCATGATTCTGGGTGGTGCCTCTCTATCTGTGATATAAGGGTAAAAGTGATTGCTGACTTCCCTGGACTATCCCTTTCAAGTGGGTAGAATCTGTATAGGGAGTAGAGTATTTGGAAACTTGTGGGGTTCGGGGTTGGGGAGGCAGGGGAATGGCTGAAGGAAAGCACTGGGTGTTCCTTTTTTCCATGCATAGGAAAGAATAGAGCCCAATGTTTTTACAGATACACAAATGAACAGAGATGAAAAGCCCACTGCTTTTGTGCAGTAAATCTGATAGCTACAATTTACAGGTCACTGAAGAACCTCCAAATGGAATGCCAAAGACAAAGTAAAAAAGAAAGTATGCAGGAACTCTGTTTATTCACATCCCTTCTTCTTTGTTTTTCTTCTCAGTCTGTTGCCCTCTAAAATGTTCATTTTATTCTTCATCTGTTTGGGCTGGATGGTAAGTCATCGAGTTAGTTATCATAAGACATCAGAGTGCACATCCATCACACTGCAAGAGAGTAATATACCAGAAAAATCCATCAACAAGAACACATAAGCTCCTAATAGACTGCACAATGGGTGTTGAGGAAACTAGGAGAAACCAACTAAATGAAGTGAAGTGACTATAAATATGCAAAATTATTGTCATTGATACCCTGCTCTAGAAGTAGGTGACTTCATCAGAATTCTCAAATAATTCATGGGTTTAATGGATTTATACAACTCAGCATTGTTCTATAGACAGCAATAATAATAATAATAACTGTGATATTTGTTAAGTCCTAACCATGTGCCAAGCATTGTATTAAGTGCTGGGATAGATGTAAGCTCATCAGGTCCCACATGGGTCTAACAGACTAAGCTTCTCTTCCTTTAGTCTATAACTGGAATCCAGTAATGGAGAAGATGGACAAACCACTTGTCAATCAATGGCACTTACTGAGCCCTTATGCACAGAGCACTGTACTAAACGCTCGGGAGAGTACAATACAAAAGAATTAGCAGACATATTCCCTGCCCATTAAGAGCTTAGTTATGTGGATAGGACTCTAGATCTGCCTTGCATTGAGAGATCTGGGTGGTCAAAGGTTTATTTGAACCTTTGATTAGACCTTCAAAATGTTGTTCTTCCTTTTGTTGTGTATGCTGTCAACTTACAACTAGCAAGCAACATGGATTTGCAGCTCCTCTGTTTCATTTCTTCGAATGCTCTGAGGGATTGGGGCTTCCATCTCAGACACTTTCAGGGAAGGCTCAGAGACTGATTGAGTGCACTCTGAGTCTGTAGGGAAAAAGGACTCTGAGCTAAGGCTCCTTCCAAGGTGCTAAAGAAATAAGCTAAGAGTATTTGGGACTGGAGAGGTGTAGCTGGAACTAAGGAAGCCTTAAATCTTAGAGGTGGCGTAGGGAGAAGACTTGGTTACTGCAGGAAAAGCTAGATCCCTTTGAAAGAAAAATTAGATGGTTTGACGACTCTGAGGTGACAGGATTCTCCTTAATAATGATTGTGCTATTAATTAAGTGCTTTCTATGTGCCAGGCTCTAAGCTAAGCTCTCAGGTAGATTCAAGCAAATCAAGTTGGACACAGTCTCTGTCCCACATGGGGCTCACAGTCTTAATCCCCATTTTACAGATGAGGTGACTGAGGCCCAGAGAATAATAATTATGATATTTGTTAAGCACTTACTATGTGCCAGGCACTATGCTAAATGCTGGGGTAGACACAAAATAATTGGGTTGGACACAGTCCCTGTCCCTCATGGGGCTTACAGTCTTAATCTCTATTTTATAGATGAGGAAACTGAGGAACAGAGAAGTGAAGTGACTTGCCCAAGGTCACCCAGCAGACAAATGGCAGAGCCAGGATTAGAGTCCTTTTGACTCCAAGGCCCGTGCTCTGTCCACTAGGCCAAGCTGTTTGATAACATACCCATTGAGGGCCCGGGAAAGCTGAGATCTCAGTGCAATAAAGGAAGACTTGATAGGAAAAATCAATCAATCAGTGGCATTTATTAATCACTTCCTGTGTGCACAATACAATACCAAGCACTTGAGAGCATACAGAACAACAGAGTTGGTAGAAATGTTACCTGTCCACAGTGAGTCTTCAGTCTGCAGGGGAACACTGATTTCTGAGCCACATCTCCCACAGTATCAGAGAAATGGGATGTTTCTTTTCTTGTCTTTCCTTCCCCTTCTAGTGGGAATTCTTAGAGCCTATTTATATGGCAGAATTCTTCAGATAGGTCCCAATTGCAGGCATGCTACCTCCAGTCTGAGCTGGCCTCATATGCTCCTTCTAAAAAAATTGAAATAACTTTCTTCTCCCTCATAAGAGAGCTGCAGTGAATGCTGTGATGATATATCTCTAAAAAGCTTGGGACTCTTTGGATCAGTTCTGCCAAAGTGAAGAGTCTGGTTCCTGCAAAACCTCAGCAGTTAGGAAAAAAATCTAGGGAAACTTTCCTTTCTAATACAATAATAATTCTTCTCATAGCAGGCATGCCAATTGTATAGAGTCAAGTCAAAGATAACTCCTGGAAGAAAAGAGAAAAAATAGCAAAGTATTTTTTTTCTCCCATGTTTAGCTGGAGTCATAAATCCCAGCTTTTTCTATCTAAATTATCTAATCAATCAGTCAATCAATGTTTTTTATTGTGTACTTACTGTGTGCAGAACACTGAACTAAAGATTTGGGAAAATATAATAGAGTTGGGAAACCCTTGCCCTCAAGGAACTTAAAATTCTGTTTGGGAGACAGACCACTAACAAAAATTACAGATAAGGGAAGCAGGAGAGAATGCGGATATTCATTCATTCATTCAATCATATTTATTGAGCATTTACTGTGTGCAGAGCACAGTACTAAGTGTTTGGGAAGTACAAGTCAGCAACATATAGAGATGGTCCCTACCAACAGTGGGCTCACAGTCTAGAAGGGGGAGACAGACAATAAAACAAAACATGTTTAAAGAATAAAGAATAAATAGAATTACGGCTATATGCACATCGTTACATGTTACATTAACGACAACCTCATTCACACCTCCTCAGCCCTCCCATGCTAGTTGACTGTTCGCTCCCCTCCCCAGGTATCTCTGCTCCCTGACCCCCCTTAACTGGCCCACCCTACTCCAGCTCTTAATAGTTTGTATCTGCTCTCTGTGGCATCATTGTTTGCCAATTCTATTATTGCCATAGCATATTGATTGCTCAACTACACCCTGTGATGCCATCGCCTACTTTTATCATTGCTACTGTTTTATTGCTTCTGCATCTCAATTGTTAACCCCCCACTGTACTGTCACTCGCCCTGCTGACCTCACCATGAACTTTCAGTTCCCTTGCTCCCAACTGCCATTCCCATTCCTCACCTTCCCCTTCCCCTCTCCCACCCAGCTGTTTCCCTCCCTCTCACCCACCAAGACCGCTCCCCCTCAACCCCTACCAAGGATTCCTCTGTACCAGCGCAGGTCCTCTGCTTCTCCCTCCCGACCCCCCCTCCTCCCCTTCTCCCCGCCCCCACCCCATCCCAGTTCTCCTTTCCCATCGCCACCCCCCCTTCCCACTCTCCCCGCCCAGGCCCCCGCCAACTCATCCCAATCCAAACCCTCCCCACCCCTCGCACCCTTCCCCCTCCCTCCCCACCCTCGACAGCTGATGCCAAGTGTGGCCTCTGGAACCCCCGTTTTAAGTAAGATTCCTTTCATCCTGGACCTTTTCCTTTCCAGTTCTCTACTCCTCCTCGCCCTAACTGAAACATGGCTGTCGTCGGACGACACGGTCTCTTCTGCTGCTCTCTGCAGTGCAGGCCTCTTCTTCTCCCACTCCCCCAGACTCACTGGAAAAGGAGGAGGTGTCGGTTTCCTTCTCGCCCCCCAATGTCGCTTTCGCACTATCCCTCCTCCCCCTTCCCTTTCCTTCCCCTCCTTTGAAGCCCACATTATTCGCCTCTACCACCCCCTCCAGATTCTTGTAGCCGTCATCTACCGCCCTCCGGGCCCCACTTCCAACTTCTTTAACGACTTTGACCCCTTCCTCACATTCCTTCTCTCCTTCTCCATGCCCACTCTGATCCTTGGAGACTTCAATATCCACATGGATATCCCTAACGACTCCTCTGCCGCCCGCCTTCTATCTCTCCTTGACGCTGCCAACCTCTTCCTCCACCCCACCTCACCCACTCACCAACTTGGTCATACCCTCGACCTCATCATCTCCTACCGCTGCACTGTGTCCACCCTCACCAACTCTGTGATCCCTCTCTCTGATCATAATCTTCTCACCTGCCTCCTCACTCACACTCCTTTCCCCTGTAAATCCGTATTACTCCCTCACAGAGATCTCCGCTCTCTGGACCCCACCCATCTTTCGGAACGCCTCACACCCCACCTCGCCACCCTCTCCTCTCTACCCAGTCTTGATGATCAGATTACTGCTCTCAACTCTACCCTTTCTACTCAGCTAGACTCGCTCGCTCCCCTTTCCCTTCGCCGCTCTCGCACCACTAACCCACAGCCCTGGATCACTGCCACTGTCCGCCTCCTTCGCTCTTATGCTCGAGCTGCCGAACGCTGCTGGCGAAAGTCTAAACACCATGCCAACCTCGTTCACTTCAAGTTTATCCTTTCCTGCCTTAACTCAGCCCTCTCTTCTGCCAGACAAAACTATTTCTCCTCCCTTATTGACACCCATGCCCATCACCCCCGCCAGCTCTTCCGTACATTCAACTCCCTTCTCAGGCCCCCGGTTCCTCCCCCTCCTCCTTCCCTCACCCCCAACGATCTGGCCTCCTACTTCATTAACAAAATTAAATCCATCAGGTCCGACCTCCCCAAAGTCTCTTCCCCCCTTTCTCCAACCCCCCGGCTCTCAACATTCTCTGCTACTCTCCCATCCTTCCCAGTGGTATCCTCAGAGGAACTCTCCTCCCTCCTCTCAAGTGCTACTCCGGCCACCTGTGCTTCTGACCCCATTCCCTCTCATCTTATGAAATCTCTCGCTCCATCCCTTCTCCCCTCCTTAACTTCCATCTTCAACCGCTCACTCTCCACTGGTTCCTTCCCCTCTGCCTTCAAACATGCCCATGTCTCTCCCACCCTAAAAAAAACCCTCTCTTGACCCCACCTCACCTTCTAGTTATCGTCCCATATCCCTCCTACCATTCCTTTCCAAACTCCTTGAACGAGTTGTCTACACGCGCTGCCTAGAATTCCTCAACAACAACTCTCTTCTCGACCCCCTCCAGTCTGGCTTCCGTCCCCTTCATTCCACGGAAACTGCGCTCTCAAAGGTCACCAATGACCTCCTGCTTGCCAAATCCAACGGCTCATACTCTGTCCTAATCCTCCTCGACCTCTCAGCTGCCTTTGACACTGTGGACCACCCCCTTCTCCTCAACACGTTATCTGACCTTGGCTTCACAGACTCCGTCCTCTCCTGGTTCTCCTCTTATCTCTCCGGTCGTTCTTTCTCAGTCTCTTTTGCAGGCTCCTCCTCCCCCTCCCATCCTCTTACTGTGGGAGTTCCCCAAGGTTCAGTGCTTGGTCCCCTTCTGTTCTCAATCTACACTCACTCCCTTGGTGACCTCATTCGCTCCCACGGCTTCAACTATCACCTCTACGCTGATGACACCCAGATCTACATCTCTGCCCCTGCTCTCTCCCCCTCCCTCCAGGCTCGCATCTCCTCCTGCCTTCAGGACATCTCCATCTGGATGTCCGCCCGCCACCTAAAGCTCAACATGTCGAAGACTGAGCTCCTTGTCTTCCCTCCCAAACCTTGTCCTCTCCCTGACTTTCCCATCTCTGTTGACGGCACTACCATCCTTCCCGTCTCACAAGCCCGCAACCATGGTGTCATCCTCGACTCCGCTCTCTCATTCACCCCTCACATCCAAGCCGTCACCAAAACCTGCCGGTCTCAGCTCCGCAACATTGCCAAGATCCGCCCTTTCCTCTCCATCCAAACCGCTACCCTGCTAATTCAAGCTCTCATCCTATCCCGTCTGGACTACTGCACTAGCCTTCTCTCTGATCTCCCATCCTCGTGTCTCTCTCCACTTCAATCCATACTTCATGCTGCTGCCCGGATTATATTTGTCCAGAAACGCTCTGGACATATCACTCCCCTCCTCAAAAACCTCCAATGGCTACCAATCAATCTGCGCATCAGGCAGAAACTCCTCACCCTGGGCTTCAAGGCTCTCCATCACCTCGCCCCCTCCTACCTCACCTCCCTTCTCTCCTTCTACTGCCCAGCCCGCACCCTCCGCTCCTCCACCACTAATCTCCTCACTGTACCTCGCTCTCGCCTGTCCCGCCATCGACCCCCGGCCCACGTCATCCCCCGGGCCTGGAATGCCCTCCCTCTGCCCATCCGCCAAGCTAGCTCTCTTCCTTCCTTCAAGGCCCTGCTGAGAGCTCACCTCCTCCAGGAGGCCTTCCCAGACTGAGCCCCTTCTTTCCTCTCCCCCTCGTCCCCCTCTCCATCCCCCCGCCTTACCGCCTTCCCCTCCCCACAGCACCTGTATATATGTATATATGGTTGTACATATTTATTACTCTGTTTATTTATTTATTTATTTATTTTACTTGTACATTTCTATCCTACTTATTTTATTTTGTTGGTATGTTTGGTTCTGTTCTCTGTCTCCCCCTTTTAGACTGTGAGCCCACTATCGGGTAGGGACTGTCTCTATGTGATGCCAATTTGTACTTCCCAAGCGCTTAGTACAGTGCTCTGCACATAGTAAGCGCTCAATAAATACGATTGATTGATTGATTGATTGATTGATTAACAAAATAAATAAAATAATAAATATGTACAAGTAAAATAAAGTAATAAATTTGTACAAATATATACAAGTGCTGTGGGGTGGGGAAGGAGGTAGGCTGGGGTGGATGGGGAGGAAGAGAGGAAAAAGGAGGCTCGGTCTGGGAAGACCTCCTGGAGGAGGTGAGCTCTCAGTGGGCTTTGAAGGGAGGAAGAGAGCTAGCTTGGCGGATGTGTGGAGGGAGGGTATTCCAGGTCAGGGGAAGGACGTGGGCCGGGGGTCGACAGTGGGACAGGCTAGAACGAGGCACAGTGAGGAGGTTAGCGACAGAGGAGTGGAGGGTGCGGGCTGGGCTGTAGAAGGAGAGAAGGGAGGTGAGGTAGAAGGGGGCAAGGTGATGGAGAGTGTTGAAGCCGAGAGTGAGGAGTTTTTTCTTGATTTGTAGGTGACAGGCAACCACTGGGGATTTTTGAGGAGGGGAGTGACATGCCCAGAGCGTTTCTGTACAAAGAAAATTCTGGCAGCAGAGTGAAGTATAGACTGAAGTGGGGAGAGACAGGAGGATGGGAGATCAGAGAGGAGGCTGATGCAGTAATCCAGTTGGGAAAGGATGAGAGATTGAACAAGCAACGCTGTGGTTTGGATGGAGAGGAAAGGGCAGATCTTGGCGATGTTGTGGAGGTGAGACTGGCAGGTTTTGGTGATGGATTGGAAGTGTGAGGTGAATGAGAGAGCAGAGTCGAGGATGACACTAAGGTTGTGGGCTTGTGAGATGGGAAGGATGGTAGTGCCACCTACAGTGACGGGAAAGTCAGGGAGAGGACAGGGTTTGGGAGGGAAAATAAGGAGGATATGTACATAAGTACTATGGGGCTAGTGTAACAAAGTGCTTAAGGGGTAGAGACCAAAGTTCAGAGGTAATTCAGAAGGGAGGGAGAACAGGATGGGGAAATGAGAAGTTAGTCATGGAAGGCTTCTTGGAAGGGATATGATTTTAGTAGGGCTTGAAGATGGAGAGAGTGGTGGTCGGTTACATATGAAGGGGAAGGGAGTTCCAGGTCAGAGAGAGGATATGAGCAAGGAGTCAGTGGCAAGAGAGATGAGATCAAGGTACAGTAAGTTCATTTATGTTCAAGGAGGGAAGTGTGGGGGCTGGGTTGCAGTAGAAGAGGAACGAGATTATGTAGGATGGAAAGGGCTGATTGACTCCCCCAAAAAAGGTGCAGAATTTGAGGTCCTGTGCAAGCTCAATTAATTTCAAACTTGTCTTTAAACACCACAATGTTCTGAAAGTGGAGGTGGGTGGGGGGAGTGAGATTCAGGTGTGTGAAATTTACTGCTCCCAAACTACAATTAGGTATGTACCAACAATTGCAGGGAAAGGGGAGGGATAGATTAAGTGGGCTCTCAAGTCCCTCCAAGTTTGAGGATTTGAGAATCAACAGTGAGTTGCAGTTTGCATAATAGTAACTGTAAGTAGGTGCATTTTCAAAGTTAAGGAATGTTTGGTTGACTTGGGGAAGCAATGTCCCCTTATTAAAAATTATTTAGAAAGTGATGCCTAGAAGATGGCCAACTCCAAAATCAGATGTCCAACAAACCATAGGTATTAATTGTTCAGTTATTTTTAGCTTAGCCTAGTGGATAGAGCATGGGCCTGTGAGTCAGAAGAACCTGGGTTCTAATCCCAGCTCTGACTCTTGTCTGCTGTGTGACCTTGAGCAAGTCACTTCACTTCTCTGTGCCTCAGTTACCTCATCTATAAAATGAAGACTAAGACTGTGAGCCCCATGTGGGTCAGGGACAGTGCTTGACACATAGTAAACACTCAACAAATATCATTATTATTTTTGGTCAGTGAGAGATTGTCTTTCAGCATTTTAGGCATTATGCTTGAAGGAAAAAAGATACCAGCATCCATGCATGTGTTCACTAGAGAAATCTCTAGTGCAGCATATGATTGAATGAAATGACTTAATGGCCAAAGTGAAAAAAGTACTGAAAACTGTGACCCAGTTAATGGCTTCCAGTATGGGAGGCAAAGTACAAACATGCATTGCAGAACACATGAACAGGACTGATGACAACGAAAGGCTCTGGTGAGACCTCATCCCAAAACATGGGGCCAAATTCTGCCCTCATCATTGCAACTCCCCAAAATTTTGGTAGAGGTTGATCTATGAAGCCAAGGGGAGAATTTGACTGCCATTTCTTCAGTGTCTGTCCCTCTTCTCTTTATGAGAAAGGATGCTATTGCTTGTTCAGAAGCTATTTGTTGGCTTTTAAAAAGACTGAGTTGATTGAACCCCCTGAACCAGTATGTGGGAAAACCTCAGCTTGTCTACTTGTGCAGCAATTTGAACTGGAGTGAGAGTTAGCCCAGTAGGCTTGTCAGAAGCCTAATAATGTGGACAAGAGAGATCTTACCCATGTTTTTTGGCTGGATGGACAGACCGGTGCAATCTCAATGACCTCTGTCAAGGATCCTTTTCATTATATATATTTTAACCGTCTTTTGAATTTGAAGATGATACTACTGATGGGGGAGTTCCTCACTTTGTATGTATCTGGTATAATTGGCAATCCATTCTGCACTCTGTGCATGTAAAAACTGTCATTTTCCATACTTGCAGGACCTTTCTGTATTTCAGACATCCCTTTCCTGGAATTTGAGAGGAGGATCAAATAAAGGTGAGGGCAGAAAACTTTGCAATTACCCAGTGTGCCATCACTGCTAAACAACAGCATTAGGTATTTGTTGGTGCTGAACCACCAGATGCCAGCCAGCCCTCAGAAAGAGCTCAAAGGTCATCAGTCAGCATCTGAAAAAAATGGGAAATTAAATCTACAGTACAGACCATCGCAATTCGTTTTTGCTGAAATGCTCAAATTCCTTTGTTATATTTTTACAATAGAATGTGTGGGTTTGTCTCCCAGTTTCTGCAACCACATTCCAAACCACTTGTGAGAAATTTTATGAGGCCTTTCCCAATACATCTCTTCTCTGCCCCAATCCCCAAATCATCCTGTTTTAATCAGCTTTGTAGGAAAGTGGTGATTAAACAATGCATTTGCTAGGGTTACAGATTTGCCATACCTCCTTTTTCTCTATTTTGTAATGGATTCCGGATCTTAGCTATAAATTAATTCTTGAACTTTGTAATTAGAACTTTATAACACCAAAACATGTTGTAACAGACAGGTCGTACCCATTTGCTGCTCTCTGCCCCAACTTGACCGAATGAGTGATACTGGGACACTGTTGTCATGCTTTTATTCCCTCCATCTGGGTGTGTTTCAGGCATCTGCCCAAACCTGCTAAAATGGAAATGATATTGCTACATAGTCTACATAACCTTAGTGTGGTTGTCTTATTATGAAAGGAGTATCAGGAAAAGAGGAGCATACCAATGGAAAACAGTAAAGAAAACCTCTGAGGTAGTCGAAGGCATTTTTTACCCACCTAGATTTGGTTTTGCAACTATTCCTAGGAATGGAGGTTTAGTCACAAAGAGCCCCATACACGGTATTGATTATTGATTTGGGTGTATCAGCTTGATTTGGGTCTCATCAGCTTCTTCACTCTACCACCCATCCATGGAACTAGCTCACCGTCTTCAGCAGTCTGGGGAGCTCGGAGAATAGCTCATTTATAGTCTTCTTCTTGATTCTGGCCCTATCCCACTCCCTCCCAACACCATCTTCTCTTTCCTCTTGCCCAGAACTTTCTTGTCAACCATGTGCTTTGTTTTTCTTGCAGATCCTGCTGTCTTTATAGGGCACAAGGCAGTAACTGGAGTCTCATAGAATCATTCAACAGTTAGTGACCACACAGTACTCAAGGATACAGTACATAATAATAATAATAATAATAATAATAATATTTGTTCAGTGCTTACTAAGTGCAAAGCACTGTTCTAAGCGCTGGGGGTGATACAAGGTGATCAGGTTGTCCCACATAGGGCTCACAGTCTTAATCCCCATTTTACAGATGAGGTAACGGAGGCTCAGAGAAGTTAAGTGATTTACCCAAGGTCACACAGCAGACAGGTGTTGGAGCTGGGATTAGAACCCATGACCTCTGACTCCCAAGCCCATGCTCTTCCCACTGAGCCACACTGTGTCTTTGCCAACCCGGAAGTAGAGAAGCAGTGTGGCCTAGTGAATAGAGCAGGTACATGGGAGTCAGAAGGGCTTGGGTTCTAACTTCAGTTCTGCCACATGCCTGCTCTGTGACCTTGGGCAAGCTACTTCACTTCTCTGTGCCTCAGTTTCCTCATTTGTAAAATAAGCACTGACTGTGAGCCCTATAAGGGACATGAACTGTGTTTAACTTGATTAACTTGCATCTACCCCAGAACTTAGTACAGTGTCTGGCACATAGTTAAGCACTTGACAGATACCATAAAAAAGTGTCAGATATATGATACAAAATATCCTTTATGCTGGTCAGGGAACATGTCTGCCAACTCTGTTATAGTGTACTCTCCCAGGCACTTAGTACAGTGCTCTGCACACAGTAAGTACTCAATAAATATGATTGATTAGTGATTCAATGCTGGGAATCAACATGGTCTAGTGGAAAGAACATAGGCCTGAGAGTTAGAAGACTTGGGTTCTAATCCTGTTTCCACCACAAACCTGCTGTGTGACCTTGGGTTAGTCACTTAACTTCTCTGTGCCTCAGTTTCCTCATGTGCAAAAAGGGGATTCAATACCCACTCTCCCTCCTCCTCAGTCTGTGAGGCCCATGTGGGACCTCATTATACTGTTTCTCCCCCAGGGCTTAGTACAGTGCTTAGCCTATAGTAAATGCTTACTTACTATGGGTGGGTGAGTCAGGGACTGGGTTCTACCTGATAATCTTACACCTACACCGATGTTTAGTAAATGCCATGATTACAATATAATTATAAAAGCTTTTATGGAAATATGCAGAAGATAGATGACCCTCAAAGGAGGGACTTGACCCTTACTCTTGCTCCAAAGATGTTATTCCTCTCAGTTCCCTGGGAATGCTTTTGCTGCTTCCAAACCATGGGATTAGGAGGCAGGAGCAGAGGGGGGCTGGGCACATAAAGTAAAAAAATAAAAATAAAAAAAAAGCAAACTCAGTGGTGTTTGGACTAGTGACAACTCAGCTGAAAACCAAACTATCCTTTACAAAACCAAATGAATGACCAACCAGCATGATTTATGAATCAATCAATTAATCACTGATATTTATTGAGTCCTTATTGTATATAGAACACTACACTAAGCTCTTGGGAGAGTGAAGTACAAGAGAGCTGGTAGGCATAGACACAGTCCTTTCTCTCAAGTAGTTTACAGACATTTAAAGCAGCACATATAAGCATATACACATAAATGCTATGGGCCTGGGAATGGGATGAGTATCAAAGTGCTTAGGGGATATAGACCCAGGTATATAGGTGATCAAGAAGGGAAGGAAAATGTGGTGGGGAGATGACCAGTTAGTCAGGGAAGACTTACAGGAGGAGATATGATTTTAGTAGGGGTTGAAGATGGGAAGAGTGCTAGACTGTTGGATATGCCTGGGGAGAGATTTACAGGAAGGAGGTACAATGTGTGAGCAAGAGGTTGGTGGTGAGAGAGAGATGAGGTCGAGGCACAGTAAATAGATTGAGTTCTTAGAAAAATGATCACAGCAACAGAGAGAAGTATGGACTGCAGTGAGGAGGCTTATGCAATATACAAGGTGAGATATGACATATGCTAGCAGTTTGGAGAGGAAGGGGTGTATTCCAGAAATGTTGTGAAAGTAGAACCAACTGGATTTGGTGACAGATTGAATATGAGGGTTGAATGTAAGAGATGAGTTGAAGAAAATACAGAGTCCCTGGGCTTGTGAGACGAGGAGGGTGGTGGTTTCTTCACAAGGTTCCTGCTGTCTAAAGCATGGTGTTTATTGTTTATTATTCATTAGGATTTGGTGAGGATGTCAAAATGACATTATCAAGGGTTCTAAACAAATATGAATTGTTTGGAGAACAATAATTTATTTCCAAAGCACTTGTAGGAATGAATTATATCTCTGGGAAAATCCCACTCAATAGAGGTGGTAGTAGTGATTATTTAACATACACTTGGTGTGGTGCACTATACTATGTGCTGAAATATAGAATAGAGAATTGAATATTGAATAGAATAGAGAATAGAGAATAGAGAATAGAGCCCTTTCCTCAAGGACCTCATGCTCTGAGGCAAACATAAAATATAAAAACATAAAAATATTCACAACTAAAGTAGTCAAAATAAATAATTGATTAAACATATATTCCTGAACAATTAAGATTTGTGTAAATAAATTCATAAATACAAAGGTTGGCAGTTCGGGGTGCAGGGAGATTAATCAATGATGGCTCATTGGAGACTGTGGTATTTTCAGAGGGCTTCAAATGTGGAGAGATCTGTGGTCTGATGTGGAGAGGGAGGGAGTTTCAAGCTGGGGGAATAGTGTGAGTGAGGGGATGGAGGTGGGAGAATTGAGAGTAAGTTACAGCTAGAAGATTGACTTAGGAGGAAAAAGGACCACAAGTTGGGGAATAGTGGGTAAATAGAGAAGATAAGTTGAGGGGCCAGTTAGTGGGGAGTTTCTGTTTGCTGTAGAGAGGCTTAGAAATCCAGTGGAGGATGTTGAAGAGAGGAAATTCCCTGACACTATTCCCAGAAAGGAGTTAATTTTTTAAACTGCAGTTCAGTCCTATCATCATGGGCTCTTGAGTAATAGAAAATTCCCCTTTGGATTCAAATTATAATCACACAATAAAATCCTAAGATCTGAGAGTCGAATATAGAATTCGTAACTCATTAGATGTGAATATCCCTGGTTTCCTATCCTTCTTACTCGTGACTCGTGTGATGTAAAATAACCTTGGTTTAAGATTTTTATCTCTTGATCAGTTGTCTTCTAGCATGTCATTAATGTTGATACTCTCAGAATGTCATTTCTCTTGTCATGCCACACATTATGTAAAAGTTATACAGCATAGTTATGATCCTAGTCTTACCTCAGACCTACGTTACAGCTATGAATGTTTATTAGAAAAACTAAATAGACCAGTGAAGTCATTCACAGTTAAACTGGATAAAAGGAACAAATATTTTATTAACAATAATAATAATTGTCATGTTTATTAAGTGCTTACTTACTGTGTGACAGGCACTGTTCTAAGTGCTGGAGTAGATTCAAGATAATTGGGTTGGACACAGTCACTGTCCCACTTAGGGCTCATTTTCGTGGTTCAGTTCAATGTAATTTTTACTTAATTTATACTGCCATACTCTATGCTCTGCTTTGGTGTGAAAATTAAGATCCAAATCTTTACATTTCTGTCATACTAAAGTGTATGACTGCTGTATTGGTATTTATTACTTTATTTTATGTACATATTTACTGTATTTTAGTAATGACATGTATATTGCTATGTCTATTTATTCTGATGGTATTGACACCTGTCTACTTGTTTTGTTTTGTTGTCTGTCTTCCCTTTCTAGACTGTGAGCCCATTGTTGGGTAGGGACCATCTCTATATGTTGCCGATTTGTACTTCCCAAGCACTTAGTACAGTGCTCTGCACACAGTAAGTGCTCAATAAATACAATTGAATGAATGAATGAGTGAATGAATGAATGAATGACGAGAGTTGCTAGGCTGTATCTTTAAGGGGATTAGGCACTTAGCTATCTTTCTCAAGATTATGTCCCAGATATTTCCTCATTAATGGAAGGGAAAGGCCTTCACCTATTTCCCTAGTGAAAGGCTCCATATACTCCATATAATGTCTACTAACTGGACTTTTAACTTCCAGTGGAATCTAAGTAATTGTCATCATCAACAGAAATGTTACAGTCTCCTCTGTCTACTTTATCTCGTCAACGTGGAAAATTCGCTATGTCTAGAGAAAACCTTTCAACCTCAGCTCTGATATGGTTGGCTAATTACTGGGCATGTTTTTTATTCTGTTGCTAAAAGTTAACCCATTTAAAAAGTCTGTCCTCCTCTACAAAGCTCTAGGAAAATCTCACCTGTGCCCTCAAATATAACCCTGGCTGATTCTAGCCACATCAATCATTGTACAAGTCCCTGGGTTTGTTTTCTATATCTCGATACAAAAGAGTTTACTGCTCTGCAATTTGTGCTCTTGTTTCACTAATGTTTTTGCCCTTTGTCTTTATTTCGATTGTATTTATTAATGTACGTGCATTTGCTAACTCCTTGAGAGCAAAGACCATGACCTGCACTTCCTCTGGAAACCCTCAAACTGTTTGTTCAGCGCCCTGTAAATGTAGGGTTTTCCCTGTTGACTAATTTGAAAATGCTTTGTTTACTTTCCACTTCATCCTCAAAACTCTTCTGCAGTTGGAAGTAGCTGTATGAGGTTGTTTTCACTGACCTTCCCAGAACTTGTTTTACCCAAAGACGATTAAAGACAAAAGGGGATTCCTATATCCTATCTATTATAGCTAGGACCTTTACACCGTGAATTTTTTTTTATAGCTCTCCTTGTCATCTTAAGGGTTTTTAGTAAATGTTTGTTGTTGAGTTGACATTCTTTCTTTAACTCCATTCTATTCTCTTAGAGAATTCTGCCAAGCAACCCTACTGTTAATTTTCCTAAGGTACTGATGGCTTTGATTAACTTAATGCCAGCCAACATTTCTTACCCCAAAAATATCACCTCAAATCATTCTCAATTTCAGAGGCACAAAATCATTTTGGATTATCATTCAACTGTCTTGAAATGTGTGGAATCTAAATTTTTAAAAGATCATCATTAGAGAAACATAAAAAGGTCTAGTTAATGATTTGTTGATCTTTTCAAGAGCAGACACAAGAAGAGTAATGATAGGTAGATCATTTTCGTCCCTTATTCAAAGAGTGGCTTGATCTAAGAATGCATTATCTACTTTTCCTACATACAAATGCATCATGTAGTAATCTAGAAAAACTTAATGAAATTCATATTAAATACAATACTGTTCATTATGTATACTTCAGCATGAAGTACCAAATTTTCTGCAGGGCATGAATAAAACTTAAAATTTAGTTATGTTTATGATCGTAACTGATTCACCTTACATGAACAATGTCTTTAGTCTTATATGTCCTAATGTCAAATGTTCCTATTCATGGCATACGTGATTGTCTGTGTAATGATAAAATACCTCCATGTTCTTCTTACAAGTGTTTTAGAAAGATAGGGTAGACTTTAATGGAACACGCTAATGTTACTGTAGGAACAGTGATCTATTCATTCATGCTTACAATGTGTTCTAATAACGGGATTATATTGCACATGATTTCAAGGAAGTTGGAGAAAATGCTGAGAAGAAAAAGAGTGGAAATGGTCATACCATTGAATTCCTTTCATATGGGTTCCTATGAGTCATGTCAACATTTCAGTGGGGTGTGACTCATTTATTAAGATATGGACAGGCTTGTAGGTTTATCGAAACTAGGAACAGCTTCCTAGGAGAGAAGAGTAAATCTTTAAAAGTCAACCATATCGCCATAGAATAATTTGCTAGAGAAGTAGCATGGCCTAGTCTATAGGGCACAGGCCTAGGAGTCAGAAGAACCTCAGTTCTAGTCCCAGCTCCAACACTTGTCTGCCGTGGGACCTTGGGCAAATCACTTCACTTCTCTGGGCCTCAATTACCTCATCTGCAAAATTGGGATTAAGACCTTAAGCCCCAACCTGATTACCATGTATCTACCCCAGCGTTTAGAATAGTGCCTGGAGCATAGTAAGCACTTAACAAGTTCCATAAAAAAAAAAAAATCAAGGACATAGGGTAGGAGCATCTGCCTGGGACGTTCCAGGAGCAAAATTCAGCAGTGTTTTGACTATGGATGTGGGGAGTAGATATCTTAATTTTAGGCGGCTGCCAGGTATTTTCTGTCTTCTCCCCCTCGTCCCCCTCTCCATCCCCCATCTTACCTCCTTCTCTTCCCCACAGCACCTGTATATATGTATATATGTTTGTACATATTTATTACTCTATTTATTTATCTTGTACATATCTATTCTATTTATTTTATTTTGTTAGTATGTTTGGTTTTGTTCTCTGTCTCCCCCTTCTAGACTGTGAGCACACTGTTGGGTAGGGACTGTCTCTATGTGTTGCCGACTTGTACTTCCCAAGCGCTTAGTACAGTGCTCTGCACACAGTAAGCGCTCAATAAATACGATGGATTGATTGATTGATTAATTGATTGTCTGGAAAGTAAATTCAACTTTAGCTATAGAATGCAGAGTTGGGATATATGAATAGCATTAAGTAATTTATAAACACAATGGCAGCATTTAATGAAATTGCATTTTCCCCCATTTCTATTAAATCAAACCTAACTCCTGAAGTTCTTATCAAAAGTTTGAAAAAAAGTGCAGAGAAGGCTTTTTGTGTATATATATATATATATAAAAGATGTATTATATACATATATATACATATATGTCTTTTCTATATATCATATATATGCATATACATATATATTATACATACATGTTTTATATTATTACAGTTATATGAATATTACTACACATCGTCATATATTATACATATATATTATACATATGTTATAATCACGCTGAATCAAATCCTAAGATCTGAGAGTAGAATATAGAATTCATAACTCAGATGTGAATATCCCTTGTTTCCTATCCTCCTTACTCTTGACTCATGTGATGTAAAATAATCTTGGTTTAAGATTTTCATGTCTTGATCAATTGTCTCCTAGCATGTCATTAATGTTGATACTCTCAGAATATATTTTCTATTTTCTGAGACTTTGCTTCAGTATGGCTTTAAATTTCTTATTCTGTCCACCTGGCTTGAATGTACCTCTTTAAGCTCACCATGCCTTCTATGTGGCTGTGAGACCTGAACCTACTAGAAAAGTCATACCTAGCTTCTTGAACAGGTCCATCAACATCACCTATGAATTATACTCAAAATCAAGTGGCAAGATAAAATTACTAGCACCCAGTTCAGTCAGCTCACTTAGGATTGAAGCAATGTCCACAGTAACCCAGTTCTTCTGGGTAGGGATTGAAAGAAAAATAGATGGTGACTGAGAACAATACATTACTGGGCTCAAAGTAAGTACTTAACAAATATTATTATTATTGTTATCATTGTTATTATTGCCAGACAGTGTACATCGAGCAGTGAATGCATGTTGGCCCAAGTGACACAAAAAGTTATGTAAAGACAAAGCAAAGAAGCAAAGCTCAGTGAAATTGCAATGGACTGTTGGCTACTACATTATAAGTTTTTAGTAGTCAAGGATCAGTTCTTCCAACTCTACTGCACACTCCCAAGCACTTAGTACAGTGTTCTGCACAGAGTAAGTACTCTAATACCATTGATTGATTGGGAAACTTCTGTGGTGGGCAGAATTCAGATGAGCGGTCTCTCTTCCAGACCAAAGCATTCATGAAGATGGGACTGTAAGGAGGCTGAGTCAAAACCAGAGACAGACCAGATGTGGGAAAGACCTATTAGTTCAACAAGGATTTATCTTTGTAAATATTGCAAGAGAGTGTGCTGATCCCACATCACTCTTTTCAGCCACACTTGCACGCAAGGATAGGACCTCATCATCAGTAGCGTCATTTTCAAAAACAAAGGACAGTTATGTATACAACAGAATTAGTGAAGGCACTCTGAATTGCTCTTGGGTGTTTTCTGTTTTGGAAGATGTGTAGTCATTTGGCAAGAATAAGAAAGACAAAAAAAAAGATAAATGAAAATGCTAGGATCACATTCAGAGATAAATGGCAAAGCCCTGCTTTATTTACAGACCACTGAACCTTGATTTTTTTAGCCTACTATCTAAAATGTAAAGGATACATTAGGAATTGAAAGACAAAATTCAAATAGGTTAAATTCACCATGCAACTGCAAAGAATAATTGTGTTCAGCTTGAGATTTATTGAAAATGTAAATTAACTTAGTTAATGTGCTTCTCTCAGTAGGTTTTTCAGTGCACCGCCTTGGCAGAGGATGGGTTACTGATTTGGAAGCCCCAAGAATTTTAATTTACTAAAAAAGATAGGCATTTGTAAGACCATGGCTGTTATAAGCAAATGTTCAGAAGCTAGGGAAAGTTCAAGAACACAAAAACAGGACTATGACAGATTGATTTCTTTCTTATTTGCCTTTAAGTCTCTCAAATGGAACTTTTCAGTATGTGGTGAAATAATTTGGGAAATGATTTGCATTTCAAAATATGTGCAAGAATATCTTTTGTTTTATTATACAAAATATATGCAATTCCTACCCAGAAAATGATTCAGGTTCATTCTTGAATGTGAAAATCCTCAGTGCAGCTGTGATGTAACCACTTGTGATGCTTTTACCAATCATAAAGGTTTGCTTGCCCAGTGAACATGTTCCCTATCCATTAGCAACTAACATCATCATCCACCTCTCAAATATGAGGATGATAGTATGACTGTACTTAAGATGAGTAGGCAATGACATCTCTTTGATTAATAACAGTGTCTGTTAGGCACTTACTAGGTGTCATACCCTGGGGTAGGTACAAGCTAATTAGTTTGGAAACAGTCCCTGCCCAGTATGGGAATTTACAGTTTATGTAGGAACTCCCATTTTACAGATGAGGAAGCTGAGTCCCAAAGATGTTAAGTGGTCACACAGCTGCAAGTGGCAGAGCCAGGATTAGGACCCAGGTGCTCTGACTCCCAGGCCTGTTCTCTTCCATTAGGCCATGCTGTTCTTGAATATTACATAGTGCAGCAAGGAGGCACTGAAGGATGTAGGAATGCATCCTACACTGTAGGATGTAGGAATGTAGGAATGTAAGGCAGGCAAAGCTGAGGGCAAAGCTGGCAATCATTTAATATGCCTCGAGATGTCATGGACAGTACATCCTGGGACAGGAAAATAAAATCCAAGCCATCCAGGTGGCTAAGGTCCAAGCTCCTGGAAGCAGCCAATGTAAAGGAAGGAACTGCTTGAGTTTAATGTTTTGTCTGATCACTCCATTCCCAAGTGGATCGAGAAAGTCATGTATTCTATTTGCTCAGCTACTAGTTATGCCACTTCCTGTTGTCTTGGCAACTGATCTGTTTGATCTGTAAGAAAGCTGCTACATCCTATATGTAGTTAATTTAAATCAAGGTGTAACGATAAGATAGTAACTGTGGCCTAGGTATGATAATCCAACAGAATGATCTGTGTGGCCTCTTCTTTCTTCTGGCTTATTGTTCTAAGAAGAACTGAAAACCTTCCTTATATCAATTATTTTTTTCTCCCTCAACATTACTGTCTTTGTGAGGGAGGAAAATTAATTAGCACAGTTTACTTCCACTTTTAATCCTTTATGGAAAAATAAAACAATGCTCTTTCAGCAAAAATAAGGGGATTAAAAAGAATACACCTTACTTCTAAATCAGTAGTATAAGCTGCAAGCTGACATAAGGAATTACCAATATAGATGACATTAGTTAGGAAAGACTGTGAGAATCCAGCTATCTAGGAATGCAAAATGTACTTACTTTCTGAATGTATAAATGAGGATTAAATCCTCCTCCCTTTACTTAGGCTGTGAGCCCCATGTGGAACAGTGATTTTGTCCAACTTAATTATCTTGTATCTCAAAACAATTATTGGCACCTAGTAAACATTTAACAAATACCATAATTATTATTATAAAACTCACCTTAGCAATCCCCTGAAATCCTGATGTCAGAAATTTAAGATTTCAGGAAGTTGGAGATTGTTTAGTGATTAGCATTCTTCTCTCATTGGAAAATATAATTTCCCTTGGGGATGGTCTAAGATTGAATAACCCAATCTAGGGTATTTATTAAGTACTTATTGTGGGCAGAACACTGTACTAAGTACCTGGGAGAAGACAACAGTAGAAAGTCCTGATCTTTTCCCACAAGGAACTTTAAATCAATCAATCAGATTTATTGAGCACTTACTGGATTAAGAGCACTGTCCAAACTGCTTGGAAGAGCACAACATTGAGTTGGTAGACACATACGCTGCCCATATGGGGCTTACAAATTATAGTCTAATGGAGGAGTTTACACCCCTCATATATAAACGATTTAAGTTGTACTTTCCCCCTTCCCCCTGATCAAAAAGGATCCAATATGTTTCCCTTGTATTCTCCGCCATTGTGCTAAGAAAGGTGGGTCCACATAACAAACACTCTCTGTTTATTTCTGAGCTCCACCCTGCTTGGTGTCTCTTTGTGCTTCAGGCGGTGTCCCTTTGCCACCCACCACCATGTGGGTGGCAGGTGAGACAAAGAGCTTGATGCTAGGACTTAGGGACTTATAGGGACAGATACGTGGTCTGTGGCATGCTACTTTGAGTAAGTGTAATGAGGTCATTGTTGGCCTGTCTTCAGGAAATAATTGTTAATGTGGAACTACCCATTCATGCCGTGATCTAGTTTCTTTCCCTTGGACCTGTGGAATGGGAGAGATGCAACTGTTGATATTCTCTACACAGCAGGACTACCAGTATTTAGCCTGATCAATTTTGAAATGAGCAGGGATTGCTTGAGGAAGAGTTTTCCTATGGGAATTTTGTTATTTTTTTCTTTCTTTACTTCTTTCTCTTCTTTTCTTTACCTTTCTTTTCTTTCTTTCCTCATTTCTTTTCTTTCCTTCCACTCCTTTTGTCTTTTCCTCTTTTATCCCCCCTTCTCCCTTCTTATCTTCCCCTTTTCTTCTTTTCCTGTTTTCACTTTCACCTACGCAGCTTTCCTTCAGGTTCAAAGATGACACTATCGGGAGATTTTTTTATGAGCTTGTGCAGTTGGGTTGGTGGGATCAATGCGTGAATGGTTATCCCTTCCATGTTCATGTTCCTAAACTTGTGAAACTTACCTTGTGCTGCACTGTGGTAGTTGTTATCCGCAGTGTGTCATGATGTTTTCATTTAATGATAATAATTGTGATATTTAAGTCCGTACTATGTGTCAAGCTCTGTTTTAATTGTTGGGATAGATACAAGTTAATCAGGTTGGACACAATCCTTGTCCCACTTGGGGCTCACAGCTTAAGTAGGAGAGACAACAGGTACAGAATCCCCATTTTTTCAGATGAGGAAACTGAGGGAACCAAGACATTAACTGACAGCGTCAAGTGGCAGAACCAAAACTGAGATGGAGGTTCCACTGACTCCTATACCCATGCTCTTTCCATTAGGCCATGCTACTTCTCATTTCTCCCTCCTGATGTCATCATCTTCCAAAAGCCTGTTTCAACACAGTCCGCCCCATTTCTGATTGCTGCACTTCAGTTTGATGTATCTCCTACTGTTTCATGGTTTTATTAAGGCATTTTTTCGAGTAGCAATGTGGACTAGTAGACAGAGTACAGGCCTGGGAGTCAGAAGGACCTGGTTTGTAATACCAGCTACATCATTTGTCAGATGTGTGACCTTGGGTAAGTCACTTAACTTCTCTGTGCCTCAGTTACCTCATCTGTAAAAAGGGGATTAAGACTCTGAGTCCTGTGTGCGACATAGATTGTGTCCAATGTGACTAGCTTGTAGCTACCCCCAATGTTAAGTGAAGTCCCTAGCACATGTGTTTAACAAATACCATTAAAAAAAATCTGCCCTCACTATTTTGTGCCATCCCTTTAAAAAATATCATAGAACATCTAATCTTTTCACAAGTTCTACCCAGTGAAGGTGTGATGTGATAAGCAACATTGGATTGTTGGTGAACTATGTTCTAGGACTAGATTGTTTATAATTCTGCTCTATACATGTAGTTCTTTTCTAATATGTATTTTTACCAAATAGGAGTAGTGTAATACCATTTTGTAAGTGCCTAAAGGGTGCAGTGCAGGGGGAAACACAAAACACAGAAGTAACATCTATCTTGCCCACAAGGAGTTTACACTGTTGTTTTGGATAGAACAGTGTTAAGCAGTTAGGGGTTGTCCTTCCAACGCTATCTGAGAAGGCAGGATTAAGATGTCAGAAGAAATAACTGTACATGTACACATGGTATTGGTCAACAGGTCTGAAGTACAACATGGTTGGGTAGGGACAGTCTCTATATGTTGCCAACTTATACTTCCCAAGTGCTTAGTACAGTGCTCTGCACACAGTAAGTGCTCAATAAATACGATTGAATGAATGAATGAATGAAAGAGCATGGGTTTGGGAGTCAGAGGATGTGGGTTCTAATCCTGGCTCTGCCACTTGCCTGCTGTGTGGCCTTGGGCAAGCCACTTAACTTCTCTGGGCCCCAGTTACCTCATCCACAAAATGGGGAGTAAGACTGTGAACCCCAAGTGGTACAACCTGACTATCTTGTATCTACTCCAGTGTTTAAAGCAGTACTCAGCATGTAGTAAGCACTTAACAAATACCATAATTATTATTCCCAGACTATGCCCCCCCTTTCCTCTGCTCCCCTCACCTCCCCATCACCCCAACGTCCTCCCTCTGCTCTACCCCCTCCCTTCCCCACAGCACTTATGTACATATGTACATCAGTGCTTAGAACAGTGCTTGGCACATAGTAAGTGCTTAACAAATACCATCATTATTATTATATATTTATTACTCTATTTTATTAATGATGGGTATATATCTATAATTATATTTATATTGATGCTATTGATGCCTGTTTACTTGTTTTGTTTTGTTTTGTTGTCTTTCTCCCCCCTTTTAGACTGTGAGCCCATTGTTGGGTAGGGATTGTCTCTGTTGATGAATTGTACTTTCCAAATGCTTAGTACAGTGTTGTGCACACAGTAAATGCTCGATAAATACCATTGAATGAATGAATGAATGAATGAAGTGATCCTTAATGCAAGGCTCTGTGGGAATGTAACAGCCACTTTAAAGAACAGACAGTGGTTGATTTTTGAATGAAATGTAGATGATGTCAGTGGAAGTGCTCTCAAAGGACACACCAGCCTTCTTAATTTGGTTTTCCACCTCTTTACTATCTTTGCACTACAGTGAGCTACTCCAGTAACAGTATTCAGTGACGGCATTTACCTCTGTGTTGCTGTTGCAGTTTCATGGAGGTGTATTGGGTTTGCTAGGTTAAGGGTGTTGGTCTTCTTCAAAAGAATATTTGACCCATGTCCGCTTGCCAGATTCTGGGAAATGATTCATAATCATTTGCACATCTTCTCATCAGTGCACTTCCAAAACATCCACCGGCCTATCTTCATTGATTCAAGAACTCTTCATTCATTCATTCAATCATATTCATTGAGCACCTACTGTGTGCAAAGCACTGTAGCAAGTGCTTGGGAGAGTACAATATAATAACAAACAGACACATTTGTGCCCACAATGAGCTCACAGTCTTGAGGGGGAGACAGACATTAACATAAATAAATAAATTACAGCTATATACATATATATGCATATGTGCTGTGGGGTTTGGAGGGAGGATAAGTGAAGGAGCAAGTAAGAGTGGTGCAGAAGGGAGTGGGAGAAGAGGATAGGAGGGCTTAGGGAAGGCTTCTGGAGGATATGTGCCTTCAATAAGGTTTTGAAGTTGGGGAGAGAAGTTATCTGTCTGATATGAGGAGAAAGGTACCTTCAACCTGTTGAACTGAGTTTTCTAGAGGATCAGAGTCTTATTCAGACATCAGCTTCCAGTTTCTCTACAGATTCTTTTTGAGGATGGTGAAAATGGTGGACGGTGACAGAGCTGGAAGTCCCCTCCTCACTTGTAGATCTCAGCTGGTACCCAGTCAGGTCAGAAAATATGTTATTTTTCATAGCTCTGACTGAAGTGGTGACTTCATTAATGGTTGGAGCAAAAGCTGTATCTTCATATGGTGGCAGGCAAACTGTTCTTTGTAGAGCACCATCCTAAATGGTGCGAGATGTGTTAAGAAGATCACTGAGGAATTATTTCCATCTCCATAAGATTCCATCCTTGTCTCTATTGAGGTTGGAGCCCTCTCCGCTTTTCAGACGGTGATGTGTGACATGTAAATCCTCCAGATTTATAAACTCATTCTGGGCAAGGAACGTGTCTATCAACTCTATTATATTGGACTCTCCCAAGCACTTAGTACAATGCACCTCAAATGAGTAAATGCTCAATAAGTACAAGTGCTGGATTGATTGACAGTTACTCTTCACAGTTGCATAAGCATCTTTCATCTGCTTTGGGTTTATAGAACATTTAACTCATTGGCCTTGGCATCACTCCACTTATCATTCATTCATTCAGTCATGTTTATTGAGTGCTTACTGTGTGCAGAGCACTGTACTAAGTGCTTGTACAAGTTGGTAACATCTAGAGACGGTCCCTACCCAACAACAGGCTCACAGTCTAGAAGGGGGAGACAGACAACAAAACAAAACTTGTAGACTGGTGTCAAAATCATCAGAACAAATAGAATTAAAGCTATATACACATCATTAACAAAATAAATAGAAAAGCAAATATGTACAAGTAAAATAAATAGTATAATAAATCTGCACAAATATATATACAAGTGCTGTGGGGAGGGGAAGACAGTAGGGCAGGGGGATGGGGAGGAGGAAAGGATTAAGGGGGCTCAGTCTGGGAAGGCCTCCTGGACGGAGGTGATCTCTCATTAGGGCTTTGAAGGGAAGAAGAGAACTAGCTTGGTGGATGTGCAGAGAGAGGGCATTCCAGGCCACGGGGAGGACGTGGGCTGGGGGTCAACGGTGGGACAGGCAAGAACGAGGAATAGTGAGGAGGTTAGTGGCAGAGGAGCAGAGGGTGCAGGTTGGGCTGTAGAAGGAGAGAAGGGAGGTGAGGTAGGAGGGGGTGAGGTGATGGAGAGCCTTGAAGCCAAGGATGAGGAGTTTTTGCTTGATTTATAGGTTGACAGGCAGCCACTGGAGACTTTTGAGGAGGGGAGTAACATGCCCCGAGTGTTTCTGCACAAGGATGATCTGGGCAGCAGGGTGAAGTATAGATTGAAGTGGGGAGAGACAGAAGAATGGGAGATCAGAGAGGAGGCTGATGCAGTAATCCAGTTGGGAAAGGATGAGAGATTGAACCAGCAAGGTAGTTGTTTGGATGGAGAGGAAAGGGCAGATCTTGGCGATGTTGTGGAGGTAAAACTGGCAGGTTTTGCTGATGGATTGGATGTGTGGGGTGAACGAGAGAGTGGAGTCGAGGCTGACACCAAGGTTGCGGGCTTGTGAGATGGGAAGGTTGGTAGTGCCTTCTACAGTGATGGGAAAGTCAGGGTGAGGGCAGGGTTATCATGCATGCTGTCATTTCCTTGGATTTGATAAGCATCCATTTTGAGGAGCTGCTAGATATTAATACATTGCATGGTTGCTGCAAGTAACTCTTTGATCTAGTGGTCACTCATCAATACAGTCGTGGTGTTTTCTTCTGGAAGCATCCACAGGCTTGAAGGCTGCCTGAGAGAGAATAACAGTAGCAGAATGGAAGGGGTTGGTGCTAATAGAGTGAACTACATATCTAGAGCTTTACCTCACCTAACTGAATGAGAAATGAGAATCCTTAGACTTAGAAAACACGGGTGGCGCCGGATGAGGAGAATGAAAAGAGGTCTCCACAGACCCCTTATTTGTTGCAATTTGCCTGGCAACAAAAGCAGTTGGAATTTTGGGATGGACCTCAGCTCCTCCCCAAAAGCAGAGTGCAGATATGTTTCTGAGATCTTCCTGTCATCACCCAGTGTTTTGCTGTGGGGCCCTAGGCCAGATTGCTCATCAAAGTCTGGTGGATGTGAGAGTGAGTTGTGAGGAGTACGAATCTTATTCATCTCTGCTAGGCTTTTGTGCCTCTAGTCCTTTATCCTAGGACACTGAAAGGATTCTGAAACTTTTGGTGTTTTCCTGGGAAATCATGTCCAGTGGATCAGATGCAATCAGAGCCCCTCAGCCCAATTCCCAGTCCAGAGGAAGCCTGTGAGAGTGTCAATTCTCAACCCCAATGCCTGCCTGTTCAAAGGCGGCAGACTAAGGTCTAGACCCTTTCGATTCAGCCTGTCTATCAAAGGGACTCCCAAAAGATGATCTGGAATTTACCTCCAGCCTAGAGTGATAGGATGAGTAGCCCCTAACCTACTCGGAACAAGTATCACATCAGCAAGTTCCACCATGGTGTGGCAGCACTGATTGGCATCAGCATAAATACTGCAATGTGGTTCTGCCTCCAGCTATTTTCCTGCCATAAAATGATTTGATATTCCAGTATCCCATTGGGACAGGGGGGAGTACCAAAATATTTTCTACACAATCAATCAACCAACGGTATTATATGCATACTTACTGTTTGCAGGAGAATGTACTCAATGCTTAAGAGAATATAATCAAATTAGTAGATTTTTTTTCCTATCTATTATGGGGAATGGGAATTATCTCTGTTTTAATTCACCTCTATGTAAGACAAGACACTCAGCAAGTGGAAAAAATCTAGGGCTGGGAGTCAGGTAGCCTGGGTTCTAATCATGACTCTGCTTGATGACCTTGGAGGAGTCAGCTTCAGAGTCTCCCCACTTTTGAGTCTCCCAAACAAGTAGCTGAGAAAACTGAAGCTTCCAGCTTGAGACATCCAGACTAAATATATAATGGTGAATTGTTTAATTGGTTACATGGCTGAAGCAAGTCTAGTCTGACTGAACTTCAGTAGTAGTGTGGTCTAGCAGAAAGAGCCCGTGTCAGGGGACCCAGTCGGATTCCAGTTCTGGCTCTGCCACTTGTCTGCAGTGTGATCCTGGGCAAGTAATTTAACTTCTCTGTGCCTCAGTTCCCTCATGTGCAAAATGGGATTTTAAAACTTGTTCTCCTTTCTACTTAGACTGCAAACCCCATGTGGGACCTAATTATCTTGTGTCTACCCCAGTGCTTAGTATAGTGATTGGCATATAATAAGCACTTAACTAATACCAAAATTATTATTACTTGTAGCAATACTATTTACTACATGCAGAGCACTGTACCAAGGGCTGGGAATGAGTATGCAGGTGAGAATTGGACACACCCCTTGCTCCTTGAGGGGTTCACAATCTATGAATGAAGGAGAGGGAGAGTATTGGACACAGACACACACTGAGAGCAATGAAACAATGTCATATTGCAAAACATAAGGGACAAGGGCAAATATATGAAATAAAAACTGCAAGTCAATACGGTGATCTGGCTAGAGGAGTAGAATTTCAGGCTCCACTTGATTGAGTATCCACATACCCATAGCCATAACAGCAGCTACTACAGTCAGTAGCTTTCCCAAGGTTATATGAGTGCTCATGCTGCAGGTGATGTTCTCTTTCCCACTGGGGAGGTTGGAAAGCAGGATGTAGGGTGTCCTCGATGGTGTGGAGGGGATCTGGTGCCAGTTCTCAGGGAGGCTATGTGATGATATGCAAATCATGCCAGGGACAGGGTCTCTAGAAGGCAGTTCACTCAGCTCCAGTGTGGGGAGGGTGAGCCAAGAACATGCAGGGAGGTGAGGCTGCCATTACTGGATGTTTCGATTGGATGTGGTGGTGAAGATGAGCCGGAAAGGCACAGTAACGGCTTTTATATCTGGCCCAGTGCCCACTGGATACAGGCAGTTCAAATTAAATCAGCTACAGTGGGCAGGGCCAAGAGCACATAGGGTGGGGATGCTGCCATTACTAGGTGTTTCAATCAGCTATGATGATGAAGTTGGGTCGAGAAGGCCCACCCCGGTGCACACAAAGCATGCCAGCATCAGGCCGAGAGTTTTGGCCATGGTGGGTGGAGACAAGGATGCCTAGGAAGATGAAACATCTGCAACTGCCTGATGTTTCACTCCGTTAAGAGGTGTTCAGGTTCAGGTTGATTCTGGGGTTCCAGTAAATGGGGGCTGCTCCTGCAATGGCTGTTTTTGGTTTGGGAGGGGAGGATATGAGGAGGCATCCCCCTTACTTGAGGATGCATCATCCTCATCAAACATGGTATTTATTGAGCACTTACTATGTGAAGAAAACTTGGTTGTTTTATCCATTCGTTCATTTAATCATATTTACTGAGTACTTATTGTATGCAGAGCATTGTACTAAGTGCTTGGGAGAGTACAGTTTAACAATAAATAGACACATTACCCCCCCCACCCTGTCTCCCGCAAAAACTTCAATCAGCTGCCAGAGAGATTGGAAAGTTATGCCATCCCAGTAAGGGTAAGGTAACCCTCTCCTATACTTAAGAACAAAATGACGATGATGGCATTTATTAAGTGCTTCTCTGTGCAAAGCACTGTTTCAAGAAAATGATCTAGGTTTAAAATTGCATATAGTCTATAAACTGTATAATATATGATTAAATGTTACATAAAATGTTATGCAAATTTCCTAGATTTCTGATTATGTAGTTATGTGTGTGTCTACATACATATAAAAATATTTTTAGCTAATACAATCTTTCTATCATTCATTGCTACCCACCTAATTGTAAATGAGACTGTAAAGTTTATGGTTCTGGATTGCATAGTTCAGGGTGGATGGCAATGAATTCTTAAGAAAAGACTATAACTGAAAATCAGTTTTTCCTATAAGCTTTCAGTTTGAGAAAATGACAAATTGTAGATAATAATAGAGATAACTAATTTCAGGACAGCACAAACGTTACACAGCACAAAAGCAGCTGTTGTCCAGCCTGCTTTTTCATTGTCTAAATCATCTTTCACAATTTCTGGGAAGGAGGTTGAGGAAGAAAAAAAGCAGTGCAGAGCTAGTCCTAGAGTACTGGAAAAAATGCAACTGGCTTAATCTCACTGTAAAAGAACTCTTACTCAATTTTCCAAGGGACATTTCACTCACAGTCTTCACTTTGTTTAAAAAGAAAGAAGTAAAAAAATAAGCAGTGTCTTTCAAAGAATCAGTGGCTCGTTTCCTAGTCAAAGAATCCCACAACATTCTTGAGAGTCATAGGGTCTAGGTTTCACAACATCCTCCTGAAGAACACAGCAATGTGGTTTTGAATTTGTACTATCTATTCATCAGAAAAAATAACATCCTTACACAGACACGAGAGTCAAGCCTCGTCTTGGCTGGTAGAAGTATCTTTCCTTTATTAAGTACTGGCAGAGCCTCATTATGGAAAAGTCCAGACTCCTATTGGAGACCAAACTGTGACTAAAGAGAAATGAAGGAAGAACAGGAAACACATTCGTACAGTCCCCACCTCCTGAGAACTACATTTCCCAAGATCTGGCAGAACTACATTTACCAGAATCCTCTTGGAGTTTGGCACTTGACAGGAGATGAGGCATACCAGTCAGCAACCTGGGCAAAACTTTTGAATTAAACTTTGTACATATGTTTGAATTACATATTCTGCCCTATGTATATTAATGTCTGTGTCCTCCTCTAGGCTTTAAGCTCACTGTGGGCAGGGAAACTGTATGCCAACTCTGTTGTATTCCAAGTGCTTAGTAACAGTACTCTTCACATAGTAAGCACTCAAGAAATACCATTGATGATGATTAAGGAGGGGTGGGGGTTTGATAGGTGGCTACTCCTTCCCTGTGTACAGGGGCTCAGACCCATGAAGGCTTGTGTGCCATAACATTTTGTCAGTGTGTTTATCGGAGTATGTGTATTTAGGAATGTGTAAGCATTCAAATAATCTCTTTTCTTCCCTTTGCATTCAACTAAATTATTGTACCTAAATCACCTGGTTTAGGTACAATGACTGAAACCATAATTAACTTTACCTGGTTCCTCCTAGTTGACCCGATTGTCACATAAATTACCACTGCACTATTCTAGTGTAGAACCAAAGTCCTAGTTATTTGAAACATATTGGGCTCTGACCTTTTTCAACTGTCTTAGTTGGGATGGAAATGCTGCTATTGGTGCCTGTCTACTTGTTTTGTTTTGTTGTCTGTCTCCCCCTTCTAGACTGTGAGCCTGTTTGGGTAGGGATGGTCTCTGTTGCCGAATTGTACTTTCAAAGCGCTTGGTACAGTACTCTGCACACAGTAAGTGCTCAATAAATATGATTGAATGAATGAATGAATGGAAATTTGGTTATAAAGAGCAAATCAGGCAGTATAAAGCCTCATCCATGTAGCTGGTCAACTGGAAACAGCTGTCTTTCTGGGGGGTTTTCTAGACTCTAGACTATTCTTTTGAAAGCACTGCCTAGAAGTGAGAGAAGGTTTCCCAATTTCAGTCTGGTCCAATTCTACTAATTTTAGCTTGGTTATTTGGGTGTTTCACATTTCCATTACTACAAATTTGTTCAACATCATTGTATTTGCTCTCCTTCATCTGATATTATGTGCAAGATGTGAGTTGGGGGGAAAGTTTCCAGAATGTTCAGTTCTTTATGAACTCCCTCAGCTAGGTTTTTTTTTTTTTTTTACTGCCGTTCAGGTGCCTCTGCTAATTAGCAGTTAAAATTTTCCTTATGAAATACATCAGGTGCATGTCTTCCTCAGGCCAAAATTCATCTCTCAGATAAATGTTTCAGTTTATAGCTAAGGGAGGGCATGTTCTGCTTTTGTTTAAGTCTAGGATTGAAAAACTCTTTAGCAAAAACAGAGCTTATGATGATGCTCCTAGAGGTGAACTATGCATCCCTGGTGAGAATTCCACATTGTAGGTGTTTGGTAAGAAAGTAATTCTAATTATTATTATATTATCATCATCATTATTATGTTTTGTTGTAAATGCTTACTTTGTGCCAAACACTTGGGTGGGAAGAAGATAATAAGATTAGACACAATTCCTTCCTAATACTGATGTTCCATGAAAAGTAATCCTGTTCTGAAAGTGGTGTATGATAATAGGTGGGTCAAGATGACCGTGAGTGTTGCTTAACTGCTGAATAATATTTATAAAACTATTGAAGAAGGGGTATGAGGCAAACAGCAAAGAGGGGAAGGCTTTTAATGTAATTTCAAAGCTGTCAAGATATAAATATTTCATTTGCAAGCGGATGCTAGATAAAGAATTTCCTTTTTTAGCTAAATCTATTTGTTGTAATTGGTAAGGACATTGATTAAATTATTATCCTTAAGAGTAGCTCACTTAACCAAGACATCAAGCTCGGAACAACCTTACCTTCTTCAATGAAAAGCAAAGTATGTACCTGGGACCTACTCATTCTGTTTCAGCCTCTTTACAATTACTGGTTTTAGAAAATTACTTTCAATTGCAGACCACTGAGTATACTTAGCAAATTGCTTCACTCTATCCTTTCAAAAGCGCTTTTTTTAAAAATGTGTAGTAGATTTATGTTATCATTGATTGTGATTTTTACTTGTGATGCCCACTCCCTCTTTATAAAGCCCCAGTAATCTGGAGGGAACCACTGTCTTTGGCTTTATAGTTTAATTGTTATTTCTGTGAAAATGTAGCCAGTTCTTAAAATTGCCATCCAATTCCTTGACTTTAAAACTACTCACAATTCAAACCTAACACTGAAATTGTTCTCTGTCTCAATGTTTGATTAACTGAGGCTTTCAGGGCTCAAGTGAATTTTTTCATATGTTGTCCGTAAATTAAATCTATACCATCAATCTGTATGATTCAAAAATTGATTAGCTAGTTTGTGGATTCTTCAAACCCTTTGCTTTCTCTACTTTCTAATTGTCCTCTACTGCTCATTTCACTGCCTTTCAGCACCTCTACCAAAGCACAAATAGGTGAAATAAAAGAAAAATTCAATTCACACCAGCTGGTTTTTCTATTTGTTAACTAGAGAAAATTATTAGCTTAATGAGATTTGGATCATCTGTCGATTTCAATTATCCACTGTGCTGTCATCTGCTACCTAAGATAATCAAAATTTGGAGTTTATGCCAGGAAATAACTGTTAAAGCTACTTCAGGATTCCTAAAGAATAATCTTCAGATTTATATAGATCAAAATGTTCTCCATCATTTCTCTTAGTGCTACCTGGCTCTACTTTGGAATTTTTTTCTTAGTTGCCTCCTTTCTAATAATGAACAGCCCATGATATTATCCAGCCCATAATTTGTTGCTTAATGTTGAAAGAACAAGTTGTGCTAAACCAGTAAATATCTGTTCATTTTGTACTTAGCTTTAATTGGTCAAATTCAGACTACAGTCAGAGAGGGCTATCTGTTAGTCTTGTACCTCTGAAGCAAGTTTCCAGTCCTTTGTAGTAATAATAATAATAATAATAATAATGGCATTTATTAAGCACTTACGTATAAAGCACTGTTCTAAGCACTGGGGAGGTTACAAGGTGATCAGGTTGTCCCACGTGAGGCTCACAGTATTAATCCCCACTTTACAGATGTGAGGTAACTGAGGCACAGAGAGGTTAAGTGACTTGCCCAAAGTCACACAGCTGACAATTGGTGGGTCTGGGATTTGAACCCATGACCTCTGACTTCAAAGCCTGTACTCTTTCCACTGAGCCATGCTGCTTCTGCAGGTGTTTCTTCTGACAGCTGCCATTTTAGCCTCATCCTCTAGTCAGGCAATATTAGCTCTCTTAGCACTGGTATAGTGTAGGAGGATGTAACTTACAATGTCATAGTGTCAAGAACATTTTCTGTGGGCTGAACTTCTTTTGAAAATGCCAGTGAGCCAGCCTGAACTGTTAAGGTGGGGAATTGCTGAAAGAGCTTTGCAGAGTTCTGGATCTTCACTGGTATCAACCATCCATGCCTGACTGACCCTAGACACAAGCTGGTCCCCCATTATTTTCTTAGGAAAACTCCCCATATGGGTATGTTTTTACACCCTGACTCATATTCACACCATCCTGTTTGATTTCCCAGCATCTCAGTGTGCCATCTGCCTGGGTAGGGGGGGAGGGGAGGAGAGGGGGCACTCCATGCAGATCTTAGTAGTGTCTATACTTCCTTAAATCCACTTCCATTCTGCTCTTTCTGGGAAGTGGAGCTGAAAGACCCTGGGGGAGAGAAGCTAAAATGGAGATAAGGGGAGGAAATTGTGAAAAGGAGCTACTAGAGAAGGGAGAGGAATGGGGGGGAGCAGGGTGATATGACAGGGTCCCACTCATGCACAAAACTGTCCCATTAGACTGGACAATCAGGCACAAAGCTGAGGGAACCCCCATTTTCCTCATTCATTCAATTGCATTTTTTGAGCACTTACTGTGTGCAGAGCACTGTACTAAGTGCTTAGGAAGTACAAATCAGCAACATATAGAGACAGTCCCTAACCAACAATGGGCTCACCGCTCTACCAGCTCCTGCCTTGAGGGACTGTTCCATTTTTGTGTGTATTTGGGAATTGGGGAATTTGCAGAGGTGAGGCATTCAATCATATTTATTGAGCACTTACTGCCTGTAGAGCACCGTACTAGGCATTTGGGAGAGTACAATACAATAATAGATATATTCCTTTCCCACAACAAGCTTACAAGAACAGATAGATTGGGCAGGATGCCTTATTCCTCTTGAACCATGATGGGCTAAAGGGAACCCAAGAGGCAGCCCTAGCTCAGGGGATAGGTACTGAGACATCCAAGTTCTAAAGAATTCGTGTTCTCCTTGTGTATGGCTCCTAACTTCAGCTCATCAATTTGGGTACCTTGGTTGTCTTTTAGGTGGTTTAACCATGTCTCACCTACAACATTTTGATATGATGCTAATGCTTCCTTTACTAAGGGCAAATAAATAGTCTGAGACCTGGTTGGTTGTGATTTTTCATTGGCATCAGCTCTTGAGCCATTCCTTCATGGCCACCTCAATTGAAAAGACACTTGTGGTATCTGTGGTAGATCAAGATTTGGCAGCTATTTAAAAGACTGGATGCTGTAGTCAGTCTCTCAGTTGTATTAAGTGTGTACTGTATGCAGAACACTATACTAAGCGCTGGGGAGAGTACAGTATAACATATACATTCCCTGCCCACAGTGAGTTTACAGTCTGGTGGGGAGACAGACATTAATATAAATAAATAAAATTACAAATATGTACATACGTGATATCGAGCTGGGAGGGGGAATGAATAAAGGGAGCAAGTCAAGGTGACACAGAAGGGAGTAGGAGAAGAGGAAAGTCAGGGAAAGTCTCTTGGAGGAAGGGTCCTTTCAGTAAGGCTTTGAAGCTGAGGTGAGTAATTACCTGTTGGATATAAGGAGAGAGGGTGTTTCAAGCTAGAGGCTTGTCCCCGTCAGTGAGATAGACGAGATGGAGGTACAGCGAGAAGGTTAGTATTAGCGGACTGGGTTGTAGTAGGAGAGTAATGAGGTAAGGTAGGAGGGGGCAAGGTGACTGCATGCTTTAAAGCTGAATGTAATTGGTTGGATGGCCTCTACTTGGATATGAAGTTTAATGTCACCTTAATTCTACAGTTTTCAAGGTCTCCTCAAGTAAATATTGTCCTTCTAGATTCATTTTCTATTTCTTTATCAATGTACCATTAGAGAGTGTTCAGTCAAGATGACAAACCTGAACAAAATTCAACTCTGTATCATCAAATTATTAGGTTATGTGTTGCCAATTTGTACTTCCCAAGCGCTTAGTACAGTGCTCTGCACATAGTAAGCGCTCAATAAATACGATTGATTGATTGATTGATCAAATGAAATTATTTTGTAGGCTAACTTTGGTGAAACCATAAATTTACTTAACTTTGGTCATCTTCCAGTTATTAGACCATAATTTGGCTGA